>NW_018141596.1:0-303 GCF_001952655.1 Monopterus albus
GTTCAGACTACATGATTTAAGCCTGACACGATGGACGTATAGCGTCAGAACTTACAAACGGTGTTGGACACGACAATCGATCATTTTATTTTGTGTTGAAGAGAGCAGAGAATTAGACAGCTGCAGACAGCATTATGAGCCTAACGTATGATTTTATAAATGATTTTTCCCAATGGGACGTACTGTTGTATGTGTATATTCCTGCAGTAGAAAGTGTGTGAAAAGGGGGAAATCAGTAGACACATCCCTATAAAAGAGGAAGTGCAGGCAGAGATATCTGAGTGTCTGTAAGAATAGAAAAAA
>NW_018141597.1:0-303 GCF_001952655.1 Monopterus albus
AATAAAAGACAAAGTGGAAATAACTTCAGACCTCTTGCTCTTCTTGCAGTGGCCGTGGTCAGGAAGCAGTGGCGTCTCTGACCTCAGAGGGACTGAAGCCCATGTTTCAGCAGCTGGACATCAATGACCTGAACAGCATCACCACCGCCGCTGCTTACTTTAAAGAGAAGTATGGAGGCGTGGACGTCCTCATCAATAATGCTGGGATAGCATTCAAAGGTAGAATTACAGTGATATTTATACTACAGTAGAGCCATGCACATGAGAATGTTAAAATATATTAATATTACTACAAAGATTAGT
>NW_018141598.1:0-303 GCF_001952655.1 Monopterus albus
TGCTAGCATGGCCTTGATTTCAATAATAAAACAAGAGGTAAAGGATATTTCTATTAACCCCAAAATGCATATACACCTTTGATCACTTCAGACTGTTTATGAAGGTGCACAATAACAAATACTAACATGATGTACAAATACAGCTTTTACACAGTCATTCAGGAGGAAATCTTGCAAATTGCATGACCTGATCTAAGAAGCAAGTTCACTGAACTATCTGGAATAGTTCAAGTAATAACCAGAATGTTGTGGCATTTTTAAATCAGACCCAATAACAGACAAGGGGCCTATTTCAAGAAGGCG
>NW_018141599.1:0-303 GCF_001952655.1 Monopterus albus
CAGCTTTTTTTTAATTCAGTGTAAATAGGCAAAGACGCCATAAAGAAGAGCCAGCTTGACACCATTAAAGCAAAATCTCTGTCCAAAAGTTGCTTGTGTGTGTCTGTTTAGCGCATTTTGTTTCAGCTGGTGTGACAGCTATCAGTCCAGCTCTAAAGCGGACTAAAGAACAGGAACGGCACTGATTATGTTCACATTAATATTCACTTTGCATTCTATAACATATATTCAGTATTAACAGCTGGTCTCCATTTACTACACCACAAAAACCTAAAGTGGCACAATCTACCACTTTATGTAGGA
>NW_018141600.1:0-303 GCF_001952655.1 Monopterus albus
TACAGAAGCCAGAATGCCTGGTCGTGCATTTGTCCCTGACTTCGTGCATATGGATGTGTTGGACTGGGCCCATACCTCGAGACTCACCTGTCACCCTGGCACCACGCGCATGCAGGCATTTCTGAAATGTGATTTCTGGTGGCCTACTATGGACCAAGACATCTGCCAATACGTCTGAGCCTGTCCAGTTTGTGCCTGCTCCAAACCCTCACACCAATCCCCCTCTGGTCTGTTGCACCCCCTTTCTACACCAAGTAGACTGTGGTCACACATTGGCATTGACTTTGTTACAGGACTTCCTCT
>NW_018141601.1:0-303 GCF_001952655.1 Monopterus albus
GCTTGTATTTTTGTTGTTTGTAACATATATACTTTTTCACCTATTTAGCATTTTAAAATTTTTTTTGCCCCATTCAAATGAATGGTCAAATTAAATATTTGTTTTTTTAATAAAATATTGGAAAAAAAAATTCTGCTGAATAAACAATATTTTATTACTAATCAATGTTTAATTTGCAAGTACAACATTTCCAAATTTATGACCAATTAGCAAAAATATAGAATTAGACAGTGTCTACTGCCAATTGGCTTTATCAGAAGGACAGATAGAGCGGGGGAGCAGAGAGACTCTCAGATCAATAAA
>NW_018141602.1:0-303 GCF_001952655.1 Monopterus albus
TTTTTTGCTCTTTATATACAATAGCCACATAGCCTCTTCCCACCATTTCTCCCTTTGTGCTGTTCCAAGTTGGATGGAGAAGATACAAGCTAAAAACAGGTTGCCCGTTACATGCACAAAGCATGTGAAACTTTCATTCTGGGACTTCAGTACAGTAGAAATTATTTACAGGAGACACATACTCAGTTCATTTTGTAAGAACAGAATTTGAAATACCAAAATATGAACAAACCAGTCTTTTTAATCAAGCTTCCATCCATCCCAGCCAACACTGGACAAAAGGTGGGGTTCACCCTGGACAGG
>NW_018141603.1:0-303 GCF_001952655.1 Monopterus albus
AACATGTTTTATATAACTCATTTTATTATCTTTTCCCCTTTTCAGCTTTCAAACACACATAAATGTACTAGGAATGTTGTGTTATTTAGATCTCATGTCAGAATTCCACCAATTTAACTCACATTTTTCCTAAACAAACAGCTAGTCAGATTTTAGTTGATCTGAATTACACCAGATGATCCGAGCTCAAGGTCACTGTGTGCTGTGTCGGTCTCCACTTGTTTGTTGCATAATGAGTGAGCTAATGAAGCAGCATGCTCTGTTGAGTGCGTAGGAAACTAATCTAGGCTGCTAATGTATTAA
>NW_018141604.1:0-303 GCF_001952655.1 Monopterus albus
TTAATTATTATTATTGTTTATTTTTTGTTTCATGGCATTTATTACACATTACACTTACTTGATCGCATTCAAACACCATCAAACTAAAGTCCTGCTAAAACATTTTCTGACAGAGGTTCTAGTCCAGGCAAGACCTGATTCACTAAAGCAACTGAGACATGAAACAAACATGATCAGGACTGAGGGCATTTCACAAGCTATGGCATGCAAGACTTAAGTTCTATGAAGCTGTTTTCACAAGTTTAAATCATCTTGTGGATGGAGATAAGTAAAGTGAGTAATTCATTCACTGATTCATTCCAG
>NW_018141605.1:0-303 GCF_001952655.1 Monopterus albus
TGTTCTCAGCAAACTGGCTGATGTCTTGGAGGAGGTGATGAGCTCCAAACTCTTTTCTATTCTAAACTCACACACTATCTGTTTGTGCCATCTGTTCCTGTAGCCGACAAATATAGCTTGTCAGACAGTGTTCAGTAAATTGAGGTGTTGTGTATGAAGC
This sequence comes from Monopterus albus, assembly GCF_001952655.1. NCBI lineage: Eukaryota > Metazoa > Chordata > Actinopteri > Synbranchiformes > Synbranchidae > Monopterus > Monopterus albus. The sequence continues at coordinate 161 of NW_018141605.1, forward strand.
ACATTAATCCCTCTGCTCGCTCTCAGACTCATTACAGTGGCGGTGATTACATTATCCGTCAGGGAGCCACCGGAGACACATTCTTCATCATCAGTGAAGGACAGGTGAGGAAGAGGGATGAAAGAGGGTGTACACGGCCGGAG
>NW_018141606.1:0-303 GCF_001952655.1 Monopterus albus
AAAATCTCCCCTCCATGTTTTGTTTATACACCATTTTCCTTTGTTGAATAGCCCTTTTAAACTTAAAACCCCACTTTTAATCTTGTGCTTATTTCTACTGGCAAATGCCGGTTTCTTCCTGTTAAACATTTTCATGTCCTTAGTGGCCCATCCATGGCTTATTGTTGGAATGTTGTGGTCAGGCTGAGTAGGCTGAAATCTGACTGCCCCAAAGTTTATTGTCCTGTTGTTTTGAATGGGACAGTTAACAAATTGTTTACAAGAGGGCAGGATGGTTGAAAGTGTGCAATGATTAAAATCTCC
>NW_018141607.1:0-303 GCF_001952655.1 Monopterus albus
AAAAAAATCTTTATTTCAACGCAATACAACACTAAAACGAGCACATTTATCTGCTTTCATCTCAAATGTTCAGTGTCTCTGGTAACACATGACAGTTGTTGATTGTTCATTGTGTCTCTGTAGCTCTGACAAAGAAGGATCGGAGCAGAGTTTCAGCTGAAAATGTCTGCACCCATGAGGACCCCAGGGTCACAGTACCAGTAAGAAGCATATTTATGTTTGTATTTCCATGAGTACAAAGTTAAAACAACAGTATAGTTTAAGTCTTATTAACCTTATTAATGCCAGTTTTTGTTTACCAAA
>NW_018141608.1:0-303 GCF_001952655.1 Monopterus albus
GAAGTGGTGTAGATGGTGCAGGTCGTTGTGATGGTGCAGGCTGTGAAGGTGTGGTCAGCTGTGATGATGTGTTCAGTTGCGGAGATTGGGGGACATGAGGAGATGGCGACAACCTGGGTGACAGAATTGGCTGAGAAGTTTCAATAGAACCTTGTGTTCTGTGGGATGGAGCCAATAGGGCACCGTAGTGGTCAGATTGAATGTGGTCCAGCAGCCCTATAGCCCCCTTAACCTTGGCCCCACAGGTGTCACATCTCTCTTCAGCATGGTTGTTAGAGAGATGCTCTGTTAACTGTTCTGCAT
>NW_018141609.1:0-303 GCF_001952655.1 Monopterus albus
CCTTCTCTCCATGCTTGGACAAGTATGCTCTCTGTACCATGAGAGTATGTGGTTTCAGTGTTTGAGTTGGCAGCCCGGACCAAAACGCTCCATGTGTGTAGGAACAGCAAACTGTGAGGGAAAAGACAAGCATCATTTATTGTAGATAGTGGAACTATTTGAAAAATCCACTATTTACTTTCATGGGGTTGTGCATTGTGGAGTCCAGGACAATAGAAGCACTGCGAAAAGACATTTCAGTGGTGCTGTGTCTTGTGCTGCTTAGGGTTTTGACGTTCACACCTGAAGTCCATGAATGCAGCA
>NW_018141610.1:0-302 GCF_001952655.1 Monopterus albus
TTTGCAGGTGGGAATTCTGGCATTGGCAAGGAGACAGCTGTTGCTTTGGCAATGAGAGGTGCCCGTGTCGTCATTGCTTGCAGAGACCTGGACAAGGCTGAGAAGGCTGTGAGGGAGATTAAGTTCAAGAGTCACAGTCTGAACGTCCTTCACATGGAGCTGGATCTGGCCAATCTGTGCTCTGTACGGGAATTCTGTAAGAACTTTCTCCACAGAGAGAAGAGGCTAGATATCCTGATCAATAATGCAGGTGAGGGGGTAAACTACAGGGAGGACTTGTCTGTGCAGATTTTCAGTCATCC
>NW_018141611.1:0-302 GCF_001952655.1 Monopterus albus
GTGGATTGGTGGGTCAAGCGGTGAGTGGAGAAGGGTAACTGCAGAGATGAGCAGGAGAGCTGGAGTAGAGTAACTGCAGAGATGCTGGTTTAGACGAGGTGATTACGGCAGAGATAATATCAGCAGCGATAGTTGTTGGAAAAGTACTTCTTACTTGTCGGGAGCTGGTACGTCTGGCTGTGAATACAACAACGAACCGGCGGTGAATGAATGAATGGAGGCTTGGAGGTTATCTAGGCCAGGTGATGATTATGGAGATCAGTCACAGCTGCAGCGCATTCCTGGGCTGCCAGTGTCTGCAG
>NW_018141612.1:0-302 GCF_001952655.1 Monopterus albus
AAGAAGCAGACATGGAGCCAGTGACAGCATACCCCCTGTCTTCTCTCCCGTAGAGCTCAGAGGCCGTTGTCCAATGGCTGAGCGACTTTCAGCTCCAGGTCTACGCTCCAAACTTCCTGGGCGCTGGGTATGACTTGCCCACCATAAGCCGAATGACCCCGGAGGTAAGGCAACTGAACCCTGACCCCCTGAACTGAGAGGTCACAGGCACCTCCAAGGACCACAATGGAAACAAGTCTGCACACTTTGATTTGTGCTGTCCTTGATGTTGTCGAGATGCATGTATAACACGTCCTTTAAAA
>NW_018141613.1:0-302 GCF_001952655.1 Monopterus albus
CTAAAAACCTAATGTTAAAATAAAAATCTTCAAAACGGAAAAGTTATGAATGTCTGCAGAATTTATAAAATACGAGCAGTTTTTGGACTACTTCCTGTATGTGGTGACATTGACCAAGTTTACCGGTGTAACACTGTCCTCAGTGATCTAATAGTAATCAAGCCTAATCTGTAGAAAAACAATTATTTGTTTAAATTTATTTTTTGGATCTTGATCTTTCTTTTGACAGGGAAAATGTTTTCATAGCATCAAGAGGTTCCAGACCAAATGTGAAGAAGGTCTTGGTAGTCATCACCGATGGA
>NW_018141614.1:0-302 GCF_001952655.1 Monopterus albus
GGTTTGTGTCCTGGACTCGTAGCAGGTTTTCCAGGAAAGGACTGAAGAAAACCGATCTACTCTGATCTGATCAAGACAAAACTGGAACGGCTGCAAACAAAACCCACAGGTCATGTTTTCCAGAAATCACAAAGCAGGAAACTCAGACACACTGCTGAGTTGTTTCAGGGTGTGAGATGGGTATCAAGTAGGTGCTACAACTGGACTTGCCCTGGTCTGAACAGGTCTGATCCCCTATCTTGTGTATGGTAGATCTGGGCGAGAGGTGGCCGAAGAATGAAGACGAGACACTGTAACAAAGG
>NW_018141615.1:0-302 GCF_001952655.1 Monopterus albus
AACTCTCCGAGCTGCAGGCATGTTATCCTCCTGCACCCCAAAACCACTCTCATGCACCTGTGAGAGGAGCGGAGGGTGGATGAAAGAGGAAAAAAGTTAAACGCTGAAAAATCTCAAAGGACATGGGTCTAAAAGTGTTGGTTTCCACCTCGCTGAAACAATGAAATTAAAAGTTCTTTTGTTGTGCATACCCGCATGTCTGTGGTTTATCACAGAACAAAAAAAGAAGCTGTGAGAAAAGCGGTGATATTTGGCATCACACCACATGTCGCTTTCTGAATGAAAGTGGTCTTCATAGAAGA
>NW_018141616.1:0-302 GCF_001952655.1 Monopterus albus
AAGAAGTGATCATTTGAGCTAAACAAATTATTTTCCTGACCAATTTTGGACATAGTTTCACTGAGCCCAGTATCAATGTGGCATCATTACTATAAAGTAATCTGAAACATGTTGGATTCAATAAAATTAGTGCAGTAGACTTTAGCCTGCAGTAGATTATGTTTTATGTTGGTTGGAAACAGGCTGAATAAGGGTTTTACTTCCTGTCGGCCTATTTTACATAAGTATCAGTTAACAGGAAATAAATACTGGCCATTTTATGATATGTTTAAACTATCACAGGCATTAAATTCAAATTCTTT
>NW_018141617.1:0-302 GCF_001952655.1 Monopterus albus
TATTATGTGGGCAGAAAACAGAGGAGCTGCTTTCTGGTGCCATCACAGCCCTGACAGTGAGAAGAGTCACCATGGAAAACATGGCACTGTTTGCAGAAGGATCTAGGCTTAGCTATAGCAACATTGCTGATTTATTTAGATCTACATGTTTGGTACTGATTGTTCCATTAAGTGGAGAGATTTTTATGTTATTAAAGCTAACTTGTGTGGCGAGCTATAGAGAGATAGGAACTGCGCACTCTTTCAGTGCTCATGCTATGATGACATGAACAGTGTGTGTTCCTCAATTTATGACCATGCAG
>NW_018141618.1:0-302 GCF_001952655.1 Monopterus albus
AAAAAAAAGAGCTTAGACACCAGAAATTCAACAAATCTCAAAGTATTGCACAACAGTTTTTATGCTTGGCTACATGACAACAAAGAAAAGAAGGAGAAGAAGAGGGACAGGAGGGTGGCAGAACAACCCTCCTCCTGAAACCCCACCCTGCCCCCATCCCCCTTCCTAACTTACCCACTCCTGAAAGCAAATGGCCTACCACCACATTCATTCTTGTTCATGTATATAAACATGTAAATTGGTGAACTCTTATTTCTACTGAAGTAAACAACATATGCCTGTGTCTACCTTTGTGAATATAC
>NW_018141619.1:0-302 GCF_001952655.1 Monopterus albus
GGAAGCCAGTCGTGGAGGATATGAGTATATTCTAGTTGTAGTCGACCACTTCACTAGGTATGCTCAGGCATATCCCACAAAGAATAAAAGTGGAAGAACTGCTGCCGAGCGCATATTCAGCGATTTCATACCAAGGTTTGGCTACCCAGCTAGACTACATCATGACCAAGGTCGTGAATTCGAGAATGAACTGTTCCGGAGACTGCAACAACTTTCGGGAGTGGCTCATTCACGTACATCACCCTATCACCCACAGGGAAATCCAGCAGAACGGTTGAATCGCACCATACTACAGATGTTAC
>NW_018141620.1:0-302 GCF_001952655.1 Monopterus albus
AACCATGTAGAGTTTGCTCCTAAATAGAACCAAATTCTAAACATTGTGATAATAGTTTTGGTTGGAACAGAAAAATATCATGTTGGTAATAGTAGCCTCTGATAAGAAAACCATGTGTGTGTTGCATTGCTAAAAGAAAGGACAAACTACTGTATTTATGTTGGCATTTAATTTGTAGAACTTGTTTTTGGCCTTCTGAGTAGAAAACATTCATCTTCAGAAGAGATGTAAAACAAATGAGTTTGTTTTATGCTTACTCAAAGGTAAAATCATGTTAATGTTACCAAAACAAACACATTAGC
>NW_018141621.1:0-302 GCF_001952655.1 Monopterus albus
ACCTGAGATCATAACATTTGATACACCATTTGGTGGTACATTTGGCCTCTTCACCTGCTTTGACATCCTGTTCCATGAGCCTACAATTACCCTGGTGGAGAAGGTAGGAGAAATACAAACGCATAGCTACATACAGTGTCTTCACCTCCTCCTAAACTCTGCCTCTTTGTTTGCTCCACTTTAAGGGTGTGCGTCAGTTAATCTTCCCCACAGCCTGGATGAATGCGCTTCCCTTGCTGGACTCAATCCAGTTCCAATGGGCATTCAGCCTGGGTGCTAATGTCACCCTACTAGCGGCTAAC
>NW_018141622.1:0-302 GCF_001952655.1 Monopterus albus
TGTGTACCCACACAGCAGATAATTGATTTGTCTCTTGTCTTTCAATTTATTACAGATATTTGTGACTTGAAACGTGTCCTGTATCATCTTACAAGTGTCTCCTCCTGATGTTCACCTCCATTGGCCATCCTTCTGTGAAAGTGTCCCATTCTACAGCTGAGAAGTGACTGCAGGAAAGGGATTCATCTGCTAGTGTCAGGTTAACTGTATAAATATATTGACAAGTTGTTTAAGATAAAGTAAGGTGAAGAAGGAATGAAAGGAAACTTGAGGTTAAATAGACTAAGGTATGTGGAGGTGCA
>NW_018141623.1:0-302 GCF_001952655.1 Monopterus albus
TCAGCAAAGGATTCGGAAGGTTGTTGGATTTTGTTACGTAATGGACAGTTGATATAAATGCAACTTACACAGACACAATGACGTTTGTTCATCACCGACACCCCTTTGCTCTGGAGAACAAGTGAAGGATTATATATATGATTACTTAACATAACGTTAAGAGACATTATTGATTATAACAAAGCATTCAGGTGATCAAGCACAAAAAATGCCTAATTGCATTGAAAAGGCATGGGCAAGAACATATTTTAATTTGTGTTATTTATATAAATCAATATCACAATTCACAAAAGTGCTTCAAG
>NW_018141624.1:0-302 GCF_001952655.1 Monopterus albus
AATATATTCAGTTCTATTATTGTCAGTCTCATAAGACAGAAAACAAAGAAGAAGTAAGTCTGCCTATAGAAGCACAGATCCACAACACACATAGGCCCCGAAGCATTAAACTATGTGTAGATCCATGACTTAAACTGAGTGTACACACAAAGACAGAAGTGAACATGCACATTGTTTTCTTCAGATTCATAGACCATAAAATACTTCTCAATAGAGTGGAAACATTAGATTATGAGGCACAGTCCTCAGTTAGTTTAGATTGTCAGTGGATCAATATGACATGTGGAGTCCCCCAGGGTTCG
>NW_018141625.1:0-302 GCF_001952655.1 Monopterus albus
CTGCCAGGAATTCGCCGAATTCGTTAACAAAGTCTTTAGATTTAGGCGGGAGATATACCACTGCACATAAGATGGGGCAGTGCAGCGTTAAAGCAAAAATTTGTAGCTCAAAGCTGGAAAAACTTTTGGCGGAGATGAGGCGGCATTTAAAGGTAGATTTAAAAACAGACGCCAGACTGCCGCCTCTGTCAGAGGGGTGCAGAGTGTTAAAAAATGAATATCCAGCTGGAAGGAGCTCAGAGAACAGACCGCCTTGTGTTAACCAAAGCTTGCTATTTAGGGCTTCTGTGAATATCACACAG
>NW_018141626.1:0-302 GCF_001952655.1 Monopterus albus
AATCGTTACATTACGTGAACCACCATGTGGTACATCTTTTCACATAGTCCAGAGGTTACTGAGTGTGATCATACGAGCTATGTCTGCTCAGTAGAGCTAGCTAGCTGGCACGCTGACGCGTCATCACGTCACCAGAAGTGTTGGAACAAGTTTCTGGCATTGCTTGGAAAGATTAACAATGTAAGCTAGACAGTTATTTTCTCACCTGAACAAAGTGTCTACTGGCATAATATCAGTCCTAAGATGAAAATTCGCAGCACTCTCGTGCGGTGTCGCTGTGGCAACCGGCTACGCTGAGGGGG
>NW_018141627.1:0-302 GCF_001952655.1 Monopterus albus
TGCACTCAAACACACTCAGAGCTGAGCAGAGCATGGGAAGGCATGGGGAAACTGAGCTGCTCTGGAGGCGGTCTGGACTCTAGTTCTACCTAGTTTATGATGTTGATAATCTTGTGATGTTTGGAATGTGCAGTGTGTTTATGTTTGAAATCTGTGCACATTTTCAGCTCCTTACCCTGTATATCTGGATACTTTGCCATAAGCAGAAGTCCCCATCTGACTGTAGTTGCTGTTGTATCAGTTCCAGCAGCAAACACATTAATAACTGTCATCATAAGGTTTTCATTGTGGAAGTGACTGTT
>NW_018141628.1:0-302 GCF_001952655.1 Monopterus albus
TTTACTGCCTAATATGGCTTCTCCTTTCTTCCGTCCTCTCCTCTGACTGGCAGGTGTCAGCTGTCACCTTGAGTCTGTCACTGCCCAGTAGCATTCGCCTTCCAAGTAAACAACACCAGAAAACATCTGCTGTGTGTAGAACATCTGACGACTCCTTTTGCTGTACTTGGAGAATTACATTATACTTTATAACCCACCAAGCGCCGAGGTGGAGATGGTTGGAGTGTTTGTTTAAGACAGCCAATGTGATAACCTGGCGTATATAAGAGCGGGTGCTTCTCCTGCCTCTGCATCTCCACACA
>NW_018141629.1:0-302 GCF_001952655.1 Monopterus albus
TCAGGTTGTAACAGTGCTGTATGAAGGTGACACATCTGCTGTAGAAACCAAGCTGCTCTGTATTTACAGCTCCAGCTCAGGCCTCTGAGTAACTGTGGTGGCCACAAAGCAAACAGTTTTAGCAGGTACTACACAATTCTCACTAACCATACAAACCACTGTAGAAGACCAGTGCAGACAATTCTCGATACAGGTTGGACTTTATGGAACCAGCTCAAACTGTAGCTTGAACACATAACTATAGACCTGATGTTTGATGACCTCAGGACTGAGGCATGAGAACTAGATTAATAACATTGTGA
>NW_018141630.1:0-302 GCF_001952655.1 Monopterus albus
GGGCTGAACCTGGACTGGAGATACCCTAGAAGAGCACGAAGCCGACCAGAAGACAAGCAGAAATTTACACTGTTGTGCAAGGTCAGGTCCTAAATTTTAGTGTTTGGACTCTCGGAAATGTGCCATTTATGACAATATATGATTTAACACTTGACTGGGACTGAACTATGTTTCTGTGTTGAATAGGAGCTCAAAGACGCCTTTGTGGCTGAAGGGACAAAAACTCATCGTGACAGATTAATGGTCACTGCCAGTGTTTCTGCTGAGAAAGCGGTCATCGATGCCAGTTATGAAGTTGCACA
>NW_018141631.1:0-302 GCF_001952655.1 Monopterus albus
CAGGAACCAGAAGTTTGGGGAACTGAGGAGTCCATCAACATGTACAGACATGAAGAGACAATAGGGAGCCATCGGTACGGTTACTGGCCATGATCTTCACCAGTATGGGAAAACAAGGATGACAGATCTCTCCAGTGGTGATAAATGGATTCAAACTCTGTCCTGCTTCAGACGCACGAGTAAACGTTTCAGTCAGCTCAGTGTGAAGCTACAGGAAAACAAACTGCATCCATGCAAACTGATGATTTATCCATTTTAAATAATGGTGCGACTGTATTTAATAGATGTTTTTACTGTGACAT
>NW_018141632.1:0-302 GCF_001952655.1 Monopterus albus
GATTGTTTGATAGTCATAGTTCAAATGGAGGGCCTACCTTCTGTCCACCTATGCCAGTGTTTTCAAAGAACTGTGGTACATGTGCATTTGGGGCTTTCTGTTGTGTGGACTGTCTATATTACACAGATTGTCAGCTTGTGCGTGCATGTTGACATATCAAGCACACAATCTTTGAAAGAAGCCCGGATTAAGGACTGTTCTATGTCCATGTGTCTGCTGTGGTGCAGTGGTGTAGATTTTGCCATCTTTCCAGGTCCATGAAGCCCCCAAAAATGCATGTACCACAGTACTTGGAAAATGTT
>NW_018141633.1:0-302 GCF_001952655.1 Monopterus albus
CAGATTTCAGGGTCTGTTTCTGCCTTTGTGGTGTCAACTTAAAGCCTTCCTTTTTATAATAGGCTGCTAATTTATGAAACAGAAAGTGGTTAGTGTCTTACTTTCTGTATTGATGCTCAGTGTTGTCGTAGTTGAAGTTAATTTATGAACGGTTATATGCAATGGCATCTGTAAGTCATCCTTGGCACACAAATACCAGCCGCTGCTCTCTGGCCTCATTTCACTCATGGTCACACTGAAAACATTAGGGTCACGTATACTGATGATCACCGGTGTTCCTTCTATTGAGCCACCTTCATCTG
>NW_018141634.1:0-302 GCF_001952655.1 Monopterus albus
CAATGCAGATTTGTGATCCCTCTTCCACTTTCACACCTCCCTGCACATTGTCAAAGGCCTTCATAGCCACAGGGGATGATGTTGATGCAGGCCCATGACCCACCTTACAGAGGCCAAAGAAGAGTTAAAGCAACATGTCCCACAGTCCAACAAATAGCATATTGACCAATCATGAAAAAAGATGTAGCAGACTACAAGAAAATACAATAGCCTATGTTTTTACAAGGAAAAAATACAGTAAGCTGTAATAATGGAAAAAAAATCATGTTTTAAAGTAAACGTATCTTCTTATGATGAGAAAG
>NW_018141635.1:0-302 GCF_001952655.1 Monopterus albus
AGTTAACTATGGACAATCAGGTGATTAAACGTTTTGATGACTGACTGTATGTAAGACCAAGAAAAGTGGACAATTTTCTCACCTGAGAAGCTGGAACCAGAAAGTGTTTGGCAGTTTGGCTTGAAAACCGACAAATGATTCATTGATTAGCAAAAAAGTTGCTTATTGATTTTCTTCTGACTGATTAATCAGTGAATTGTTGCTACTAGGTTTTAAGTCCAGATCATTGTCATTACTTTCTTTTCCTGTTGTACAGTAAGTTACACTAAGGCACACCAAACTAAAGAAAAACAAGGAACGCT
>NW_018141636.1:0-302 GCF_001952655.1 Monopterus albus
ATGCTTCTCTGCTCAGCTGGGCTTCGAACTCATTGGCTGGTTGTGTCGCGAACGAAACCGCGTGGCTCGAGTTGATGATTTTGTTTCAGCGTTGAAGAGGCTCCATAAAGACTTTCTCTGGCCATTCCCTGTTATTCCTGTGGGAAGCCTTAGCTCGCCTCTGAAGAATGGACAGTGTCGCACAGGTGAATAACAGAGGTCTCTGGGAGACTGACAAAGCAAAGGAGTCTTTGCATTTTATAGTATTTTTGGCTTTATCCTGTTATTTCATGCTGTTTTTTTTTTCTTTGCTGCTCCTTTAA
>NW_018141637.1:0-302 GCF_001952655.1 Monopterus albus
TCTGTGGAGGCCAGTCAAGTTCTTCCAGACCAAACTCAAAAGCCATTTTTTGGGCCTGTCTTTGTGTGCTGGGGGATTGACACACTGAAACAGAAAATAAACTTCTCAAAGCTGTTGCCACAAAGTTCAAAAGCCTAAAATATCAGTATCTGCTGTGCATTAAGACTATCCTTAAATAAATAAGGGACCTGCTGCAACCCTGGATAAAAGGGGAGAAAAGCGCCTTACCAAAGTACATGAAAGTACGTGGACAGTGAGGAGATGAAACTGAAGCCGTGATGCTGGCATGTTACTTTGATCAT
>NW_018141638.1:0-302 GCF_001952655.1 Monopterus albus
AGGGATCCTAGATGCAAGTGATAGCAGGTAATGTTATGTTTTCCAATTTGACCTAATGATGGGGCTGTTGTCTCACAGTACTATGAATAAATACAGACACAGTGAAGATTTTTATAATGGCTTACTGTCAGTAACATGGTCATATAGCACTTGTCATGTTTAGTGCAGAGGGTCGAGAGGTGCAGTAGTTCAACAGACGTACCTGTGACTACTGATGAGGATGAAGTAGTTTTTGTGATTTTAATAAATAATGTAACCTCTTTATATAAGCTCAAATGATGAGCGGTATGTAGGAGTCAGCC
>NW_018141639.1:0-302 GCF_001952655.1 Monopterus albus
TATTGGCAGTATACGGTATCAGTTATTAGATAAATGTACGTCAAGGCATATAAAGCAAAGGCAGTAATTATACAGCAGCATGGGCCTTATCACTGGTGTATTATGAAAAATTATAATATGGTAAATGCTCTTACATAGCACTTTTCTATGCATTGATAGGCACTCAAACACTTGACGTTATTTTCCATTTACACATTCTCACACACAACCAACCCCCACCCCCTTATGGGGATGTCAGGGACAGAACAATAAGGCAGAGGAGTTTTAAAGTTCAAAAAAGATGGGCCTTTTTTATTCACCCA
>NW_018141640.1:0-302 GCF_001952655.1 Monopterus albus
ATTCCTAACACTCTAGACTGTTGTGTAAGTGAAGCTAATGTGGGTTGAGCTGTCTGCAGTGCTGTCCATGGGTTGTCAGGCATTGTTACACTTTCAGATGCAACTGACTTACATGTGTACTGTTATGTTCCTTTTCTTACTCCCACTATTATTTAATTGAATTGAAAATTATAACTGGTAACACTTGAAGCTCCCCTATATAGTATTTATTAGCATATATTAGGCACATTTAATAAATGTTTATCTACTGCTTATAAATGCTCAATAGGGATACAGTGTTTTCAGTTATCAGATATCGTTAA
>NW_018141641.1:0-302 GCF_001952655.1 Monopterus albus
CTCACAATGAAACTTATATTTTTGTGGACCAGGTAGAAATGAACAAGGGATGGAGGTATAGAGAGAAAGACAAATGGAGTTGTACACAGATGAAGGAACAAAGGGACAAAAACAAGCCCTTTGTGATTTTCACAAGCAGCGATACAGCTGAGCAATTCCATCTTTAAAGCTACCTACAATCTATCATTTTATCACCAGCACAAATGAACATACGGCCTATTTTCTCTATCAGCATATTTAGTGTTTTTCAAGGTCACCCCTGCATCAATATTCAAAGTATTCAAAATTCTAGATTCATATTC
>NW_018141642.1:0-302 GCF_001952655.1 Monopterus albus
CACTTGTTCAGAAGATTCAAACTGAAATAAGAGAACAACAGTAGCGTTGCACTGGATTGATAACTGTAGAATCCATGGCCCTTTAGCACTACCTAATACATTTTTCCTCATTACAGCAATGTAGTGGAAGCAATTATGATGCCTGAATGTTAGAAATGTGGGTCTTATTTTGCTCAATGCCTCAAGCTATAGCTGAGAAATTTGGCTATGTTGGTGTACTACCTCTGTAATCAGCAGTTCATTATGATTTAAATAGAAACACCAACCACCTCAGCTGCTATTTTAGTGATGTTATCCCACAG
>NW_018141643.1:0-302 GCF_001952655.1 Monopterus albus
AAAGGCAATTAACAAAGGAAGCCATGCCTCCGGCCGTGTAGCAGAGGCAAACATGACAGTAGTCTTCTTCAAATGATGGAATGGCAGCACAGCAGAGTGAAGAAGAAGCAACCTACAAGTGGGAACTTCTGCAATATCCCATTAATATTTGATTCCAGGTATAGAAATAATGCCATACATGTGATGGGCTGCTGAATTATATTATTAACAACTGAAAAAATGGAGGTGACCTCAAACTTTTGAACAGTAGTGTAGATGTATGAGACATTTTAAAAACTGTAGCTGACTGAGGTAGAGCTACT
>NW_018141644.1:0-302 GCF_001952655.1 Monopterus albus
GCCAAGGAGCTCTTTGCATCTGGTGAGTTCTCATCTGGCAGGAAGTGGGCCGACGATGCACCCAAGGAGAAAGTGGACACCAACACTGTCAACCTCATTGCCTCAGGGGCCTGTGGTGCCTTTGTTCACGGCCTGGAGGACGAGATGTTCGGTACGAGAAATATGCAGCATGTGTTTGTTTGTCAGCGAAGAATTTCAATCTAGGGATGCACCGATGACAGTTTCTGTATTAGGTCGATACCACCCTCTAGTACTCTGGTCATACTCATCAGAGTTGTCCCACCAATACCAATTAACGGCAG
>NW_018141645.1:0-302 GCF_001952655.1 Monopterus albus
AAATGCTGACATATTAAAATTTGTGCTCTATTTGAGGAGTGGCGGGATGAAAACCAAGGGTTCAATCTACACTAGTCAAATGTCAAGGCACCGTTGTCTGGTCTAAGACTTTTATTCACTGTTTGTGTTTACCTTGATTTTCCTGTCTCTTCATTCCAGTTAGCAGTTTATATCAGTGCTTCACTAAATATTGTATTGTGACATCTTTACCCACAGGACATTTACTTTGCATTACCTGTGTAATTGGTGTCATTTTTTGGCTTGAAACAATATGAATGCAGTAGTTGGCACCTGCAAGTTTT
>NW_018141646.1:0-302 GCF_001952655.1 Monopterus albus
AGGTATAAAGCTGAAAACGTATTTAGTGAAGGGTCTTTTATAAGACTGATACTAAGCTTTGGAGATGGAACTTAACTACAGCATCATGCCCCAGCTGTCAAATGCTGACATCACTATTCATACAGTGTACAGTAATTATTGACTGGCTTCTATGTCATCCATGTTTTTCTTGACTGAATGGTGTGAGAGAGTAATGACTTGCCTCTGAGATTTTTAAACTCCTAATACTGTCTTAGAAATAGTAACAAATGAAGCAGTTCAGGCTTGGCAGTGCTATGTACTGTATGTTGTCATTAATGTTG
>NW_018141647.1:0-301 GCF_001952655.1 Monopterus albus
CATCTTTCAGTTAACATTACACTTGATAGAATTTCAATCATACCACAGGGTATGTACCATATATATATTTAATTGTGATTAATAGCATGATTGTAATTTATTGGATGTGTGATTATCACTCATGTTTTATGATGACCCTCGGGCTGCACTGTATTTTGGGAAATCAGTGACTAGCAAAAAAATCTGGTGACTTTTTGGAAAGAGTTTATCTACTGACTATGCAGGAGAGTTGCAAGGGCAACTACGCAACACTGGAGGACGATGAGTCTCCACAATGTGACTGTGTGAAGAGATTTATGTC
>NW_018141648.1:0-301 GCF_001952655.1 Monopterus albus
TGTGTTTACTTGGAGTAATTGGGTATCTAACTGATTGATATGCTTATATAACACTCGTTTAAGTGATCAGGACCATTTCAGCCAGGCAGCAAAAACAAGGAGACCTCTAGTCAGCTAAGCTCGCTAACACCTGACACCTTCACCTGTGTCAGGTGTATATTGTTGTATATTATACAATATATACAAATTGTTGTATATGCCTTTCTTTGGGTCCATGCCATGAAGACTCAAGTATAGTTTTCACTCCAGTGTCAAAGCTGGGAGGCCAGGTGTTGTGTCAGCTGAACTGTGTTGCTCTTGC
>NW_018141649.1:0-301 GCF_001952655.1 Monopterus albus
CCAGGATGCGATATATTAATGTTCTGGAAAACAGCTTTGCAAAGAAGTGTTTTGTCTCCATCTCAATGTAGTTCACAGTCTTTTCGGGCCACTTTAACTCTGGGCTTTGTCCTGTAGCAACAGCGTGTTCAGCAGTTAACTGAGATATATAACCAGCAACAGGTTTAATCTTCTGAGAACAGTCCAGTTGTAGCAGGTTATACTCATGGTCTGGCACATCGCTCAAAAGAGTTTGTGTCATGCATTCTACCCCGATGCATAGTACTTGACCAATAGCTTCAGTTCTCTTCAGAAGGAAAGC
>NW_018141650.1:0-301 GCF_001952655.1 Monopterus albus
AGAATGAATACTGATGCAGACACACTGTCCCGTTACCCGTTACCACTACAGGACAGTATGAGTGACCACACGGGCAGCATCCCAGCTGAAGTGGTGTCCGCTGTGTGGCAAGGCAGCAAAGCAGTTCTGGAAAACAATGTGCCTTGGGTGGCAGTGTTGCAAGTGGATGACAGTTGTACAGATGACATATCACTGGGAAATGTGCACAGTGTCCAACCAGCAGATATCAAAGCAGCACAACAAGAAGATCCAGTGATAAGTGAAGTGATATCGCTGAAACTGGGGAACTGGACACCAAATG
>NW_018141651.1:0-301 GCF_001952655.1 Monopterus albus
GCCTCACCTCCCTGTCCTCTGTCCTGGCTCACAAGCCCATGGGCAGGCAGCTCCCTTCAAGGGCTGCTGGCTTGAGCTCCTCTTGTCTGGATAGGGGCCTTCAGCAGTAAAGCTTTTTCCTGCAAAGATCCGTGTCTTCAGTACTTCTGCTTAGGCCTCCGTGCCTCAACACCCACACAGCCAAACCTGCCCTTATGGCAAATTTCAGCTCTCTGGATAAAAGTCTTCTCTCCTCCTCCTTGTTCTTTCAAAGGGACTGCCCAAGACCTCACGGCCGGGCCTGTCCTAACCTCTTTGGGCA
>NW_018141652.1:0-301 GCF_001952655.1 Monopterus albus
CCCAGGTTGGCACAGGCTTTGGCATAAGTGGCCAGAGCAACACACATACACTGCTGCAGATTGCTACCACAGTTGCAGGTTCTTTGGATGCAAGCCTGAAAAGTATTTAATTTTAAACAGCAAGAGTAATTTATATTAACAAGAGTTCACCATGTGAGGCAATTGCTGACAACCCAAGGATTTGGTTATGGTGTAGTTGTCTTACCAAGTGGTACTGATCAGTCGGGATGTGACCATGGCACTCGGCAAATATTCCAGTTGGGTTGTTCAATAAAGAACACTTTTCATCAGCAAATATTTC
>NW_018141653.1:0-301 GCF_001952655.1 Monopterus albus
CACTGGAACAACACAAAGCCAAATCTGGTCCAGTCCACACAAGACTCCAAAAATGGACTGGACAGAATTGGTTGCACATCCTTTGAACAAAATAACTAAACTTTGTCCCTTCCTGTAACCATTAGTGAGTTTCTTCACCCTCTCTACTGGAGTTTTGGACCACTCTTCTTGTGCCAACAACCTCAGAAGGCTTCCTTCTCCCAGCTGCTTTTCTGAGATCTCTCCACAGCTGCTCTATGGGATTTAGACCTGGACTCATTGCTGGCCACGTCAGAACTACCATATGGGCATCGGGTGAAAA
>NW_018141654.1:0-301 GCF_001952655.1 Monopterus albus
CGTGTTCAGAGGGTAACTTTCGGCCCGCTGGGTTTTTGCTCAAGGTGGCGATGGTGACTCCAGAGAGTCAGTGCTGAGTTTGCTCTCGCTTCCTCCAGTGTCGAGGAAACAAACCCACATTAAATGGTGTCACAGGGGCAACAGCCTAATAAACAAGGTTTCAGTCAAATTGTTGATCGTGCTTCTGTCTGAGTCAGAAGGAAAGCAAAGAGGAGACCCAGTTGTCTGGGGCAGCCAGCACAGCTCATGGCCTGGGACTAGACCTGTGGGTGGTCAGGTGACCATCCTCTGCAGTGAGCTG
>NW_018141655.1:0-301 GCF_001952655.1 Monopterus albus
TCAAACCAAGTGCTCCCTTTTTCTCTCAGACTGGGCTGTATTACACAATGCCACAAACTCTACACAGGAAAGAGTCACAGATGTGGAAACCCCCTATGACCTTAAGTGGGCTTTATGTGTTGTCCAAACTGCATGTTAGATGTTGGGAAAACCCACAGATGCTGACTCATGCTGATTTTTTTATCAGTCAGTGGTCATCATTCAGTTTAGTCAGCTGAAATTACTCTGCTCACTCATTTTAAAGGACACATTATGCAAAATTCACATTTAGAGCATTGTCTGACATACACACATTCTCTGC
>NW_018141656.1:0-301 GCF_001952655.1 Monopterus albus
TATTTTGTTTATTAGTGTTGATTGTTTCACTGTATTGAAAGAGCTCTTGTATTAGAATTGGATTAAACTGAAAAAATGCGGATCGGCCCATTGCTAATCAAAATGAAAGTATTTCTGTGTTTGTTGCTTTGTGTTACTGCCACCTTATGTGTACTGAATAGCAGATACTGTTGTTGGTGTTTTGCCAGTGTTATGTGTGTTATGGATTAGTTCTGCACATTCTCAGATGATTGCGTTGCTCCTGTTGGTTTCTGTCCACTGCACATGGAAAAAATCAGAATGCACAACGGGGTGTGTGTGT
>NW_018141657.1:0-301 GCF_001952655.1 Monopterus albus
ACTTTTGAGGAAACCATACTGAAGACTGACTCATTTACAACTGGCTGTTCTAACTGCAATTCATTTGCCAGATTCTCCTGTTGTAAGCCTCAGTTTACCTCCTTTCAATGTTGTAGTGCCTTAGGATCCTTCTTTGCCTCGTTGTGATGAGGTCAGTCTGTAACATGGCTATATGAGAACACACATCATGTCAACCAAGTTCTTTACAGGAAAACAAGAAGTTCACCTGAAAAAGAAAATACCTGAGAAATCGATCTTTGATGAAGATGTATAGTAAACACCTTTTGAGTTGCTCAGGTAA
>NW_018141658.1:0-301 GCF_001952655.1 Monopterus albus
GTGTGTGTGTGTGCATGTGTGTGTGCTGGGAAAGTCCCCTGAGCTACAATAATTTCAGTGTGGTCACAACTCAAATTCTCAGACACATCAGTAACGTCACCATTTCTGTTTTACATCTAAATGAATATTCTTCAAATTAATTAAAAGGAATTCTTTGCAGGTTTTTGGCTTTAGTCATGTTTCACACACAGCATCAGATCATATCTAATCATTTTACAAAAACTGTGGTAGTGGTTCAAATTCTTGAAAGTGTTTTTCACTTTATTCTAATTTTTTCACTGTGTCACTTTGTGCACATGTA
>NW_018141659.1:0-301 GCF_001952655.1 Monopterus albus
CAGCTGTAGTTGTATCATTAAATGGACTTTCTGTAAAACAAGTTTCAAACAGTAAGTAAATAAATACTTTTGTGTTTTATCTGGTTTTGAAGCTACTCATGACAAGAATGTTACACAATAAATGATTTACATGAGCATTATAGCTGGATAAATGGCAACTCTATGAGGTGCATCTTTTAACCACTGATTAATGATGAATTGAAATGTACAAAACTAAACAATGTTAAAAATAACATGATGAATCTTTTTATAATTTGTTTCACATACTGATTAGAATGAAATGTATTTACTTACTTATTAT
>NW_018141660.1:0-301 GCF_001952655.1 Monopterus albus
CATGGACTCCACTGAGACCAGCTGGACCATTCACAGTCCACTGGAGGAGGGGATGTGAGGATGGCAAAGGAATATAAACCAACATTTTAATATCAGTGTTACTTTTGCATCCATTTATATCATTCATTTGCTTTGAAAATGGCAGTCACTGAAAATTTCAGCCTTTGTTAGCTGTGGCCTTTCATTTCACTCAAAGTGTTTGTAGTGTTGGGAAACAGACCCTGGCAAAAACAATGGAGATTGATGCAAAAAGTGTAAGACTACTACAGCTATCAAACTGTATTAACCAAAAACCCTCCTG
>NW_018141661.1:0-301 GCF_001952655.1 Monopterus albus
CCCCCACTCACACAGTGGTCACAGCAAATGACTGTGGCTGCATTTGGAGCTCAGCCCTACTGGACATAGGTGTAGTTTATTAACGCTGTCTTTTTGCACAACTGGTGACAGCCACAAATGTTCCCTCAAACAGGGCCATCTATTATGCTGAATATTTTCCTAATGAAACAGTCACCATCGGACTTAAATAAGAAGATGCAAATCAGGTTACTGTGACCATATGATTTTCCAGAGGAAGATAAATTGGATTTTATGAGAGAAGTTGTTGAACATGTTAAAGTTGTTAGTTTTCTGTAACAAG
>NW_018141662.1:0-301 GCF_001952655.1 Monopterus albus
ATTGCAAATCTGAGCACCACTTCTACATGATAAAACCCACATTAAAATGGAAATTTCCCACACAAAATACAATCAATTTAGACAAAAATCCTGCATAAATACGCAAGGACTGAAAGTATTTAAAAAATCACTTGCACACCTAAATGATAGCTAAATAGACCTAGCCTGTTGGATAAACAATATAGACAACTGCTTTTAGGTTAGAGTAATTAATTAAACAATAAGTACATAATTTCTACAATGAAAATTAAATTAAAAGAGATGTCTGTAAAACTTGGGGTGGTGCCTATGTCATGGGGGG
>NW_018141663.1:0-301 GCF_001952655.1 Monopterus albus
AAGAGGTAAAAGTACCTTTCCCTTTGCTGCTCGCGTAGCTGGCGGTCTGTAATATGTTGTGACTTTGTATGATCCCACTAGGCTATAAATGGATCAGGAGGCAAGATTGTGGCGATGCTGCTGCTTTAGATCTTTTCTTTTCACTGCTTTCTACTGACGGAGGACTGTTAGAGGTCCCTGGGGAGTGGACGAGGAAGTCGAAGCAGCCATATCCACTGGATTGGCACATCAAGGCTGAAGCTCACAGGACCGACAGTCAGGTCGTGTGTGGTAGAAAGTATGATGGTGATCACATTCAACA
>NW_018141664.1:0-301 GCF_001952655.1 Monopterus albus
TACCTACACCACAGAAGAACTAAAACTAACTAATGACTACTGCATATGTTTGATTCTTTCAAGCACTTTTTACTGACAAGGTTGTAAATGTGGAGAATTGCATCTAAATGTGATTGCCATCATTGTCTCATAAAACATTTTAAATCAAATTTTAAAGCCAGTTTTTGAAACTTACCACTACTATCGATAAAAACAAATTGATTGATTTTCAACTAAATCTTTGGAGAAGGCAGACTGGGAGCCTTTAGTAGAGCAAACATCTGGCAAAGAATCAGCAGATGAACCCATTTGTTAAAAAAAA
>NW_018141665.1:0-301 GCF_001952655.1 Monopterus albus
CCATTTCCTGTGGATTATGACAGGATTCTGAATCATGTCCTTGATTTCCAACACAACCTGACACAGTTTCAGAGTGGGGGTTGGGAGGTATTAAAAGTATTATACAACAGTTGAGGCCAAACCCCTTTGTTGAATAATGCAGAGAGCAGCAGGTAGAGTTCACAGAGGGCATCTTCATCATCCGCTTCCTGTCAGCTGACTGGAAGCTAACTACACCTTGAAATTCTATAATGTTGGTGATCTGGTTGCTCAGGTTTTCATCACAGTCATACTGTGTTTATAGTTTAGATATGTCATCATC
>NW_018141666.1:0-301 GCF_001952655.1 Monopterus albus
TGACTAGCTGATCTGGACAAGCTTTTTCCAGAGGAAAAAATGGGAAATAAATAGCCCAAGGTTGTCAGTATAAATCCCTGTGAGGCAGAGTAGATGCTTAGCTTTTGAAGAAGCTTTTTTTGTCACGCTTATTCACTTTGCTTTTTAAATTCTGCTCACGGTCTACCCTTGTAGAGGAGTCCAGCATGGATAAGAATAAATGATGTGGTTTTAGTAGTCAGGCTGAATTGCTTTATCCTTCTTTTTAAATTGGCTCACTTGCCTGAATTGGTCTAATAAGAAATATCTTTGAATCTTATTC
>NW_018141667.1:0-301 GCF_001952655.1 Monopterus albus
GGAAGTACGTCCCTGTGCTTCATCCATGGCGCTGCTTTGTATGATCATCTTTGGTTTGTCAATGAAACAAGCATGTGAAATGATTCTAACCTCCAATAACTGATTTTTTGGCCACTTGTGGTTAATGCAAACAAAGCTTGAGCAATACTCTGAACATTTATATATCATCACCTTTTAAGGTGATATGATGAACTTGCCAGCCAACAGCTGCTTGTTTACACATTTTAGCAGCTTTAGTATTATAGCAAGTTTCTAGCCACCTGATAAATATCCAGTATTTAAAGCTGCATTAACTAACTTC
>NW_018141668.1:0-301 GCF_001952655.1 Monopterus albus
CTGCTCCCCAGACTGTTTGGTCAGCAGCCCTGCCCCCCTCTCTGTTAGCTCCACCTTTCTCATCATGCATCCAATTGGATTTGCAGATCAATTAATCTGTGGGGAGGCTTGGCAAACTCTAATGTGCACTCCAGCTGCAGCTCATTAGCCTATCAATGGTGAGGAAAATATTGTAGGTTGAATTATTTTTTAAAGTATTAAAATCTTATGGAGCTGCTGGTCGAATGCCCAGACACTGGAGAAATAAAGCAGCCACTCTACTGTACAAGTGCATAGCACAGCAGTGGAGGGCTGACTCCTC
>NW_018141669.1:0-301 GCF_001952655.1 Monopterus albus
AGACACTCTCCAAGGATGTCAGAAACTCTCTGTCAACCAGACACGGACACTCCTGAAACACACACATTACAAAACCACATCAGTATAAAAGAATCCTGTAAGCATTATTCAGATGTAACTATCATTAATCTGTCAGAACAATAAACCTCTTCAGATACAGGAGCAGGGATCCCACCTGCAGGCAGACTCCATGGTGTTGGTAGGTGTGCAGGGGGCAGTGGCAGCCTTCCTCACAGCCATCTGAGTAGCAGCCCTCCCTGCCGCTGACCTGAGCACAGCTGAACGGGCAGCCTTCTCCTCG
>NW_018141670.1:0-301 GCF_001952655.1 Monopterus albus
AAGTCCTGGACATTAAGATGGAAGATGATATTCTGTGGATCAGACTGTGCATGGAATAACTAGAGAGGGCACAGGAGACCTTCAGGATGGGAAATGCATTTGCAGCTTTTCCAGGTGGGTTGTTTCAGTTATTAACTTTCCTCTAAAGGAACTGTATGACAGTTTCTGTTTAGCTATCCTGTCATATCATTGTAGAGTATATGTGTCAGACAAAATGTAAGGTCCCCTGTCTGAATAAACTGTGCTAAGAGCAGATTTCATGGCACTGCAGCAGTCTTGGAAATATTAATAATTGATAAAA
>NW_018141671.1:0-301 GCF_001952655.1 Monopterus albus
CCCTCTGCTGCCACCTGCTGGTCTCCTCTCACCACTGCAGGAGGACTGTGTTCACAACAAGCTTTTACCCATTTACATCGAGCATAATGTATTCAAACCTTTATTTAAAAGTCTAATTGTAGCAGCCAAAATATATTTAAATGACCAAACCAGTAGTCCTTAAGCAGAAGACACTTTCTGGATATCATTTGTATTATACTACTGAACTATACTTATTGATGCATCAGTTGCAGACCAGGCCACAATCAGACTCTGAGGAACAGGTAGTTCTCATTGACAGAAATGAAACAAAAGAGGCAAA
>NW_018141672.1:0-301 GCF_001952655.1 Monopterus albus
ATCAGCCAGCCTGTGAAGCTCCCACGGCGATTATTGATCACCTTATCAGCGCTGGATTCCCCTCGGAGCACATACACTTTTATGAAAAAATATTATAAAGCACTTAATTCTTATAAATTACAGTTGATGTCCCCTGGGTTGTGGTCTCTAAACAAATTTATGCTGAGCTTTGTGGAGTAGCTACATGTGCATACTAAATCTGATTGCCTTTACACAATAGAAAGAGGTTCCTGGAAGCAGTATTGTGAAGAATTAAAGACACAAACTCACAGTGTGAAGCATTCATTTCAGAGTTTCACTT
>NW_018141673.1:0-301 GCF_001952655.1 Monopterus albus
GCACAGATCAGGTTTGTATTGAGGCAACAATCCTGACTTCTTAAAAGGATCCTTGCTTGCTGGGAAAGTGAGAACATAACCAAACAGAGGAGGTTTTGAAGAAGTCCGGTTTGTCCCGGTATTGAGGAGGCAACACACTTAATGAACATAAATGATTTTGCTAATCTATTTCCCACTATGCTAAACCCTCCTGGCTGCAGGACCCGTTTAGTCAAAATGTGCAGAGCAGACCTTGTAGTGAGGTCAGACTGACATCAGATGGTTCTCCCAGTACAACCAAACCACCCCAAAATATGTTAAC
>NW_018141674.1:0-301 GCF_001952655.1 Monopterus albus
TGTTCCTGCAGATGCAACAGCTGAGTCACATTTAAAAATATCGTTAGCTGTTGCCAAAAGCTCAGCACCACTCTCCATCAGCCACCAGAGGGCGACCTGAAGGATTCACCCATCAAGCCTCTCACTGAACAGCTTCTGGATTACTGGTCAAGTTCATTTCTATCGCTCCTTCTGAAAATGGAATACTAGATCATTTGTACAGCAGTGTACTGTACAGTATTCTGGCCTTTCACAGATGTCACTAAAACAGCTTTACAGCATGTGTTAATGTGAGAGTGAACAGAGGTAGGTGTGTGTGTGT
>NW_018141675.1:0-301 GCF_001952655.1 Monopterus albus
ACCGCTTCCTGTCTCTGGTTGATGTGAATAATTTGTTCTGTAACATCACACAGGGGTACACCCTGGACCTTCTGTCACAGGGCTGACACACAGGATCATCACATCATAGTAGATTGACAGTATAATAGACAATCGGGACAAAATTATAGATTGTAAATAGAAGTCAGGTAATTGTTGTTACTAACTTTCACCACAAGAGGGTGTCATACAAATACTGTAGTGCAGTGCTGAGAGGACTGATGGAGAGAAATGTGAACGAAGTCCAACAGTGACTGTGTTTTTGAAGAACGACACACTAGAA
>NW_018141676.1:0-301 GCF_001952655.1 Monopterus albus
CTATTGGATTGAGGTCCACACTCTTTTCCATTATAGAAAACTCTTCTTCACAAAACAGTAACATGTCAGAACTTTGTGATATACAATCTATGTGATGGATCAAAAGTTGACGAAGGCAAAATTTCACACTCAAATACATTCACAGTAAATCAATCACTGTGAATTCTTTGACCTCCAGCACAATAGACACCATTGTATTGAGACCAAAATTCCATTAAGGTGACTAAAAGTAACAGGCGACATACACTATCACTGTCGCAATGTCTCCATCCAGCTGGGCAGCCGTCCAAGTAACAGACTG
>NW_018141677.1:0-301 GCF_001952655.1 Monopterus albus
CCTATCGATGGCTGAAGTCCATTTAGCTGCTTCACCTTCAGCCTCCTGTTATTGTACATCCTGGCTCACTGCCACAGTGTTAGAGCTTACTAGGACACCTGAATACAGTCAAGGCATTTCTAAATATATGTGCCTTTTCTACTATAACAAGTCCAAATGTCTGCTGTGGAAAAGGCCAAATTAGTCATGATTTCAACCATATTAACCAGCTCTGTCTGAAGTACATGAAACTCCTGCAATTAATTCAGTAAAGTCAGAGATAAATGATGGAAACGAGTGTCGCATGTCTGGCTCCTGCTGA
>NW_018141678.1:0-301 GCF_001952655.1 Monopterus albus
AGTCCTCAAAGTTGATGTGATGGAAGCTGTTAAGTTCTGCAGTAGCTGGACCCAACGTACCAACACACTCCGAGAGTGGGGATATAAAGTAAAGTATATTGTAAAAGGGCAGGCGATATGATTGGGAGAGGGAGAGAGAGAAAACAGCAGCAGAGCCGGCTCTGGACTAGAACAGCAGGCAGAAATGATTCTGGATGGGACAGGAAGACTAGGAAGGTGGGGGTGAAGCGAAGGTTGATGGAGGAGTGGAGAGCGGAGTAGCGTTGAGCTGGAAACAGCAGGACTCACCAGAGGGGTGGAG
>NW_018141679.1:0-301 GCF_001952655.1 Monopterus albus
CCAGGTCTATTATAGGTATTGGCTAAATGTCCGGAAAAAACAAACATTTCTTACTCACCCTCAGATCAACTGTGTAAAACAGTCACATCTTTTAACATTTCCATGCTCACCATGTGATAAATCCCTCTGATACTGGTTGTCAGTTACTACTTTTAGTTCATCGTGACTGCTAACAATCAAAAAAGAATTTCAGATCTCAATTATCATCCAACAGTTTTTCTTTTCACTGAGAATTAGAGACTTGTAGAGCGGCTGCAGATTTGCAGTCTCATTAACTTAAAAAATAAAATAAAATAAAAAA
>NW_018141680.1:0-301 GCF_001952655.1 Monopterus albus
CACTTGGAAAGAAAATAATCTGCGCCGTTAAGCGGTTTTCTGTTATCTATCATATGTGGTGCCCCTGCTTGAAGGTGCCGTGCACAGAAGCTGTGTGAGAGGTGGAAAGGGGAGGGGTTTGCGGGCACAGGAGGAAAGTTCACCTCTCCCAAATGGAGTGGACAAAGGAGCGAGGGATGGGGGGGGGATCCACTTGGTAGGCTAAACTAAGTGAGTGACACCTTGACTTTCTTCCAAATAACGCATATTTCATTCATAATATTGTCGTGGCTAGATGGCTAGAGAGTGATACCGACTAAAT
>NW_018141681.1:0-301 GCF_001952655.1 Monopterus albus
AAAAAAATCTTTTCAACCTGGCTTTGCCTTTGTGAAATGTATAAAGCCAGGATGCACTAGATGACTATGTCAAGCCTCGCTTTTTTATATTATCCGGTATTTCCTTATTCTGCTTTTGTGAAACAGCCTTTTGATCTAATATAATGTTATTTATAAGCTAATGTTTGTAATTCAGGGTGCAGTTAAAAATACTGCAATGCTTAATTCCTTCACCTGCTAAAGAGCTGGAGCCTGTGCCCATTTCATTTATTTAAAATCTGTTATATCTATTTATTTAGCAGCACTTTATTATAAAAAAAAA
>NW_018141682.1:0-301 GCF_001952655.1 Monopterus albus
ATGCTGCTCTTCATTGTCTACAGGAAGAAGCAGAAGGGCAAAGAGTCCACCATGCCAACTGTGACCTACACACCTGCTATGAGGGTCCCTGCTGATTATGGCATTGCAGGTACATTGCAGGTCGGCCTGATTCAAACTGCAGCCAGCTCAGTGACATGCATGGGTTAAACTGGGCTGGTGCTAGCTAAAGTTTACGTCTGGGTTCAGTACCTCAGCTTGAGCAATTCTTACCCCTTTGTTTTGAACACAGTGATTTTCAAACACAGTCGCAGGCTTACAAATGTAATCAAATGTGATCACT
>NW_018141683.1:0-301 GCF_001952655.1 Monopterus albus
ATTCATTGTTGTAACATTGTAGATAAGGTTCTGCGTAGTTTCACATGGATTCAGTAACTACCATGTTGTTCCCATCTGTAACTGCGATGTCCTAGTTACAGTAGCTACAGGTCTGATTTGGACTCCTGTCTGGCTTCTCCATGGTAACTACAGCTGCAGCTCATGGGTAATGTACAATTTGCAACCGGGGCCGAACTAGAACATTTTGGATGGGGTGGCCATGCTGCGGCACAGGTTCAGAAGAGGGGTGGCACATTTGAAATCCACGCAGATAATAAAGTAAACCCCTAGTTCTATGAAA
>NW_018141684.1:0-300 GCF_001952655.1 Monopterus albus
TGGTTATGTTTTTTTAAGTACCAAAAAGTGCAGCTGAGGATGATGGGATTGTTGTTTTGCAGATGTTTGCCCGTTAAAAAAGACCCTGACAAACCTTTGGACCCAAAATGACCCTATCCACTAGTGGGAGGGGATTTTGCTCAAAGCCACAAATGTCAACTTGTTGCTGGAGGAAATGGCAGAGGAAGACAAAGTACAACAGTTTATACATCTTAAAAGTTTTTAAATATAAAGTTTTGTTAAAAAATTTTTTTGTTTTGCTAACATCTGTGATTAGCTGCAGATGTGCGGTTGGCCAAC
>NW_018141685.1:0-300 GCF_001952655.1 Monopterus albus
GTTAGAGAATTGAAGCCACATTGT
Organism: Monopterus albus; assembly: GCF_001952655.1. Lineage (NCBI taxonomy): Eukaryota > Metazoa > Chordata > Actinopteri > Synbranchiformes > Synbranchidae > Monopterus > Monopterus albus. Next base: position 25 of record NW_018141685.1, read on the forward strand.
CCATCCTCACATAATCCCATAGTACATTTTTATTTTGAATCAAAATCAATTTGAGCAAATAACAAAAACATATTTATGGATTTTGTCTGACCTCTGGATTTTAATTTATTGTCACACTCAGAAATTGTTCTTCGAGAGGATGCATTACTCATTTTAGACTGCCGCTTTTAGATTTGAATATTCACTTTAATCTAACATAGTGACTGGCACGCCTTCAATCAGAACATTTAAATACACAACTACATAAAATACACTACACACACACACACACGCACA
>NW_018141686.1:0-300 GCF_001952655.1 Monopterus albus
AAAACAGGAGACTAAGGAGGATTGATTCTCACTTTTTGCACTTGTTTCACCAGAAATACTGTAAATGGACATGAGTCAACATTGCCTATAGTGAAAACATGCATTTGCGATCAGAGATCGGATCAGAGCTGTGATCAGAGCTACGGTATTAATCACTGAAAAAGCAGACAGACGGTGGGCGTACAGTGACTCAACTCTGTTCCTCATTGTCTCATTGTGTGGCTGTGTGTTGATTGGTCGGCAGCTCTCTGTGGCCCTAAAAATTGATAGGGAAACCTTTAGTTTGTCTTCATGCTGACT
>NW_018141687.1:0-300 GCF_001952655.1 Monopterus albus
GAGTTCGGGGCTGAGACAGCAGCCCTGCGGTGGCCTAGTTGTGATAATAAAATTTAAGGTGCAGTGACTGATTCACAACGTGGACTCTGATGTGCAATTTGAACCTGCGAGTGGCTTGTTCAGTCACATAACATGGGATGTTCACAGCGGTGTGGTTTAGTGTCGACTACAGAACCCGTTTACAAAAGACGGAACCAAACTCGGATCTTCCCTACTGATATACTAGAGCATGATCTCTAGGAGGGGTCGTGGAGGCAGAGATCGGAGGTCACGATCAGCAGCAGAAACAGACTTCACATT
>NW_018141688.1:0-300 GCF_001952655.1 Monopterus albus
GAGGAGTAGCTCGCTGCTTTATCGGGCATTGCTACATCCATAGCCTGTTGTTTTTGAAGGGGGAAACAGTGAGAGGACCAACACTGGTGCTGGTCAGAGGCAGACTGACTGGGCTGAGTGTCTGGAGCTGGGGGCTCCACCTCTCCACCTCCCCTCAGTAGTTCTGTGTGTCTGTAACACACACATGCACAGAGACAGGAGGGAGGGTTAAAGAGTAGGCTTTAAGAAGGATGTACATTTAAACAGTTTCTCTTTTTCTATTACGTTTATATTTGTTCATTAATACTTATATGTCCATAT
>NW_018141689.1:0-300 GCF_001952655.1 Monopterus albus
TCCATCATGCCAATACTTGAGAGAGGCAGAAAGAGATTGAGAGGGGGAATAAGAAGACTGAGGGTGACATCAGCAGAATCTCCTCGATTCCTCTCAAATGGAAGACAGATCCTATCCCCTCTCCACTGTTGTGGAACCTAACTGCAGCATCAGGCGAATGCTGGGACGATGTGCCGTTGTACGCTGCTCATTCATTCACATGACAGCCGATTCAGCCACACTGCTTTACCAGACAGAGAGAGAAACACCTCCACAGCACGGGCTGTTTTAACCCTGCACCCTACACCTGCTGCATTGTGG
>NW_018141690.1:0-300 GCF_001952655.1 Monopterus albus
ACAGGCGAATGTGTGCATGTTGTTTCAGGTACATATGCTTCAGGTATATGGTGTTTTTTGTTGAAGTGTAATACCAAGAAAACTAATATCTAACTATGCAGACTGTGCATTACATTTTAAAAACCTTTGAATTAAAATGAATAATCTAGTAATACCGTTCATATATACAGTATGTTATGAATTTGAATCTATCCCACTAACATCAATCTTTTCCCATTTCACTGAGATCTACTGTCAGTTTTTACAGGCTGTAGAATTACTACAAACATTAAAGTTTTATTAACCTCTAGAGTCCCTGCG
>NW_018141691.1:0-300 GCF_001952655.1 Monopterus albus
ACCTGCAGGAAGGTACAGGGAGAGAGACTTTGAAGAATACACACCCCTGAATTGACACAGTGTCATTGACAGTTCTGCAAAGGAAAAAGCATCCAAAAAAGGTTTTATATTTTTACTAACCCCTGGTTTCTTAGGGGAGGTTGTCATCTACACCACAGGCATAGGTGAGGGTTGTGATGATTTAGACCAGGTACAGTGTGGTAAAATGGCACACACTAATGAGATACGTTCTTTCTTTAAATGAAGCCTTTGCTCTAGATAAAAGCCACCGTGTGAACTTCAGAGACCAGGCATACAAAC
>NW_018141692.1:0-300 GCF_001952655.1 Monopterus albus
CTCTGTCACACCACCTCGCATGGTGTGCGACCATAACAGAGGGTGAGCACAATAATGCTTAATGCTAAACTCAGCATACTGATGTAATGTTTACCATGTTCATTATCTTAGAGGCTATACATGCTTTGTGCAGCCGCATGTCTGTTAATATTGAGTGACGTAATTTCTTTCATTTTCCAAGGTATGCAAGGGTTGCCCATAGACTCTTTGTGGACATCTGTGTTCAGGCCAAATGTTTTTGTCCACACGTACGGTCTGCACAGCAAAAAGCCTCAACTGCACATGTACCACAATGCTTGG
>NW_018141693.1:0-300 GCF_001952655.1 Monopterus albus
TAGCTCTCGGATAGATTTCAATTGTTTACACACAACCAGATTTGATTCAGAATTGTAACATATTTGTTGGACATTTTATTTTGTCAGTATCATCGGGTGTTTCATTTTTGTCTTGCTCTTCCATCTCTCGCACAGGAACAACATGTCTAGTAGCACTGTTGTCGGACAGAGAGCTCACAGTGGCAAACGTCGGAGACTCTCGCGGAGTGTTGTGTGACAAAGATGGGAATGCTATTGCCCTATCACACGATCACAAACCGTATCAACTCAAAGAGCGCAAGAGGATCAAGAGGGCAGGTG
>NW_018141694.1:0-300 GCF_001952655.1 Monopterus albus
ATTTATAATCAATAAGCTGTCAGTGAACATAACGATGGGCCAACATCACCATTTGGCACAGTCAAACAACACTGTGGCACACGAGAGGTTATCTGTTGAAAATACACTTGACAGTTTGTTTATGTTTATATTTATTTTAGTCACACTCGGGAAAATGTGTGCATTGTGAAAGCTGGTAGTGGGGCAGGAAATGAATCCTTATGTGGGTTTACAGTAAGTGAAAATCTTATACAATAAATCAGTGGAATTATTATTGGTGGCTACTTCCACTGTATCTGGTGCTTTTCAGAATCAGAATCA
>NW_018141695.1:0-300 GCF_001952655.1 Monopterus albus
CACACATATGTACATCACCAGATTTACATAAATACCTAGAAGCAGAAAGCGGACTAGTCAGAGCATCAAGTCCCAGTGATTCACAAGTTCCTTTTTGTTGGAAAAGTCTGACTGTTACTTAAATGATGCCAAGTATAGTCGTTTACTCATCTGGGCAATATTCTCATAATGTGAGTTGAACTGTCTGTGTGGGGACAGTGGGTTTCAGTGTCTCATGCACAATAGTCATGTTGGATTCTTCACACATCCACTACAACATGTGACTGCATTAATACAGAGTATGATTCAAGGTATCATTAG
>NW_018141696.1:0-300 GCF_001952655.1 Monopterus albus
TGTCATTAATTACACTGACTTTCAGACCTACTTTGTACAGATTTTCTGTCAAAGGCCTCTTTAGCTCACATAAAGATTAAAACTCAAACATTTGATCACATGCAGATCTAACTAGGTAGAAGACTTATGGATGTGGTTGCTCTGCTGAGATTGTGTGCATGATGTTATGGTTGGGGGTGTTGTCAACCTTGTTCAGCTTGGTTGCTGCTGCCTTTTGCTCTTAGATGCAGCAGAGGAGTGAAAGAGGTTCACAACAGTGCATGACAGTAGTGTGAGCCTGTCACACAAAGCAGACCAACA
>NW_018141697.1:0-300 GCF_001952655.1 Monopterus albus
ACACACACACGCACACACACACACTGTGATTGTTTGTCCGTTTCATGTTCCTCTTGATGAATATAATCAACATGTTTTCTGCTATAAAACCACAAAACTCTGAGCTGAAAACATCAGAACGCAGGGAACTCGGTTTAAACTGAACCTAAACCAGAACCCAGACCAGCCATGGACAAAGGTATGACATGAACAGTCGTTTCATTTATTTTATTTTGCCTCATAATTTTTGACGGTATACTTTGGTGTGTCTTATTTTAATTAGGTTTGCTGATCATATATACATCTATCTATCTATCTATC
>NW_018141698.1:0-300 GCF_001952655.1 Monopterus albus
TTATCTCCTGTTCATCTGAGCTGTGGTTTGATTCCTCCTCCTTCAGAGCTGACCTGTTTCCTGTCTGACTCGTCCCGTCTCTCTGCTGCAGCTCTGTCTTGTTCTTTTCTGCAAGCACAGCTCAATTTATTCCTTAAGTGCTTTTATCAAACTGATTTGTCAGAAAGTGCTTTATAGAGATCAGAGAACAACAAATACAGATAAAAAACAGAAGATAAAAGCAAGGAAGTACAAGCCCATCACAGAGAAGATAAGGGCAGTTAGACCTGATTCTGAGAGTCTGTGTGTGTGTGGATGTCT
>NW_018141699.1:0-300 GCF_001952655.1 Monopterus albus
GGGACCACTGGTTGGTGCTCCAACCTGACTGGACTCAGTAGACAGCCGAAATGTTCGTCCGTATGTAGCAAAGCCCATATTTAACTTTTCTACAGGTGTTCCCTTTTCCTGCCAGTACCTCATGGCAAAGTCCTAAAATGTAAATAAAAAGAGATACAAAGAGAAAATTGGGTGTTAGAGGAGAGTAAAGTGTGTGTTTACATTTGTGATGGAGCTAAAAACTGAATCCTTTTACTTACTGTATTTAAGTAGACATGGTCCCCAGTGTCATTGGATCCTTTGCATAAAGGGCTGTGATGT
>NW_018141700.1:0-300 GCF_001952655.1 Monopterus albus
AGGAGAATGTCAGGAGGGAAACCAGAGTCACATTAATGTAGGGACAGCAGAGAAACAGAGCAGACAGACAGAGACGCTTCCACCAGTCAACAGGGAAGCTACAGCAGGGACAGACCTCAGAACACCTGAAGGCCCAGCAAAGACACAGAAGCAAGACGTCCGAGAAGAAAACAAGCTTCAGACAGAGAGAGAACAGGAAGAACCATCTCAGAGAAGTGAAAGCAGCCGGCAGCCGGCAGAGTGTCAGGACGGAGCCCGGGGAGGGAAGCTGGACACGAACACAGGAGTCAGCGCTGATGG
>NW_018141701.1:0-300 GCF_001952655.1 Monopterus albus
AAAAAAAAAAATTGTGAATCTGCATGGCAGTTGTCTTTGATGCTAACACTGAGTCTCATTAAGGCATTTGTGTCTGGAGTGTGGCCAGAAGTGTCATCTGTGTGTCCCATTTAATGTTTAGCTAGCCTATGTGCCTGAATCAGGGACAATGATGTAGATCACTAAATCAGAGTAGACTCTATGAATGACTCCACATTGGCTTGATTTAGGATTTAGTCAGTCAAAATCTGTTCTTAATTTTTGTTAAAGGAAAGCGTTAACAGTTGCCTGTGGGGTAAGCCATGAGAAGAAGAGGCCATT
>NW_018141702.1:0-300 GCF_001952655.1 Monopterus albus
AATTGTGAATTACACCATTCAATCTGAAGGCGTCTGTCCCATCACAGCCATAGTGTAAGTGCTCCTGCAATTTCACAGTTTATAAACATCTTCAATCAAATATTCATGGACTTCTAAATATATATCATTATATTTTAAAAGGCTGTGTTCCCCCAGAATGGTTTTATTTACTCAGGATTTCACTTACAGTGTCTGTCTGTGAGAATTCATTAGCAACCTCTCTTTTCACTAAGTGTTCCCATCATTGTGGACAATCCAAAAAACTAACCTGTCAACAGTTTTCACTGGAACCACTTTCTA
>NW_018141703.1:0-300 GCF_001952655.1 Monopterus albus
CTCTTCTTTTAATCCAGTGTAAAATATTGGTCTAATGGGGCTAATTTGTTTCTTTCCCTGATTCGATCAAAAACACTCACTGTGTCATGATGTTTGCTGTGTAGCATGGTATCACACGTTATGGCTGTAGTATGAGACCAAATAGCCATTTTATGGCATCTATCGGCCTGTAGACAAATCTTTATTGCAGCCTGAATGGTCTCATTAACCTTGGCCGGCCCAGGTGCTCAGTATTAACATAGAGATTTAATGAACTGTCAAACTTTACTGTAGAAGATGTCTCAACTTCTTCGTGAGCGT
>NW_018141704.1:0-300 GCF_001952655.1 Monopterus albus
AGTCTTTCTTTGACTAGAGCAAACAGAAGGAGGAAACACATACCTCTACTCATTAGAAGAGGATGAAATGAAGTGACTCAGACTGTCTTCATGCTACCTGTTGGATTTTCCCAAAGCTTGGTCTCTGTGTAGGATGTATAGCCAAATACAGTTGGACAAACCCAAAGCATTATCCTTTGAATTAATCAAGATCATGTTGTGATTTAAGTGTAAACAAGAAAATGTTTGTTACCACAACTGATTTTCTGTTGTTTCCACTGCCTCAAATTTTACATCAGGCTTCTGGATATTTACTGTGAT
>NW_018141705.1:0-300 GCF_001952655.1 Monopterus albus
CCAAATTTTCTGGCCAGAGTTTAAAGTAGCCACAGCCTTGAACTCCTGCTCAGCAATCATAAATCACAAGAAAGAGGAAAGCAGGAGTAAGAAGAACACAGTCCAGTGACACTATGGGATTGGACACTATATCATTTTTTAATGCATGTTATCTATAGATTTAAAAAATTGCACAGTGATTTTAACACAAAACTCTTTTGTGTGCTTATTAAAGGACATTTCATGCATTCCACACATTATATATGTACTGTAAAATTATATGGAGTGACTAAAGCTACACCCCTGGTAACACTTAAAAAA
>NW_018141706.1:0-300 GCF_001952655.1 Monopterus albus
AGAACCATGAGCAACCCAATACACACCCCTCACAGCTCATTACTAGTTGACTTTTGCCTCTAACCTAACTGGGTCAAACTGACTAATTTGATATAAACACAGTCTCTCTGTAGGTGGCTATGGTACAGTGCTGTATAAATGTCAGTGGAGGAGTTCTTCACCTATGCCTTATCCATTTTCAGAATATCTCATTGTGTATTACCACAAAAATGGAACCATTAGATGGGCTCGCAGCATTGAATTAAACTAATTAAAAAGTTTTCAGCTTTGAACTTTGGAGTGTGAATTCAAGCTGTTGGC
>NW_018141707.1:0-300 GCF_001952655.1 Monopterus albus
GCTGCTGTTAACACTGTGCTGGTTTCAGGTAATGAACATATTAAAACATATGAAAACAAGGATTCAGCAACATCTGTTTAGAGTGTTATTTGTGTACAGCCTGGATTAGACAGTGCTGGATCTGATTATTATTCAGTTTTACTTTATTTCATTGCTGAATTCACCACTCGTCTACACTGTCCTGTCTTATACACCGTCAGGCTCTTCTTTCAGTGACCAAGTCCACCAGACTCCACTGGACATTTACAAGAAACCAGGAGAAACAGCCAAAATCAGCTGTTCACACACCATCCCCAGCTA
>NW_018141708.1:0-300 GCF_001952655.1 Monopterus albus
GAAAATGGATGGATGGATGGAATTCTCTTTGTTCCTTTTGGTCAGTGTTTATATTCTCCATTAACAGGCCTCCACTAACATTGCATTTCAGCACCTAGCTGACCAGATAAATAGCATGGAACAAAAACACCCAGATTCAATACTCATCAGATGGACTGAGGAGGCTAAGACAAAGTGGCAGGCCTGTACAGACTGAAGTGTTTTTGAAACCAAAACTACACATCTGGATGAACTCACTGACATCGCCACATGGACAAGTTTGATAGCTCAAAATTTGTATATATGTATATAATTTTTTAT
>NW_018141709.1:0-300 GCF_001952655.1 Monopterus albus
TCTGTTTCTATTGTTCCATCTGACACAGGGAACGTATCTACCACAAATCACCGTCTTAGATGGTGGAAAAAGGTTGTTTGGTTCCAGAAGCATTCATGTTTTTATTTGTGTGCGATAAGTAAGTAGCGCCTCTCATCAACCGTGCCATGAAAAGATGCTTTTAAATCTGACAGCCTTTCAAAATATGTATTCATAAGTGAATGGCATTCTCAGTTTTAGTTCAGATTTAACTATGCATGTCTTCAAAATGACTAACTGATTTTCAGAGAATATGCATATGTGTAGCAGAATACACACACA
>NW_018141710.1:0-300 GCF_001952655.1 Monopterus albus
TCTTCCTTTGATTCCCTTTCCTTTCCCTTCTTCTTTTCTTTTTTCCTCTCATCCACTCTGTTTCCTCTTTGCTGCTCATCTCCTTCCTCTGTCTCACCTTGCTTTCTCCCCACTCCTCTCATCTCCATCTCTCCTCCCTGCTGGTCTCTTTGCCTTGTGTCTTTTCCTATCTTCACCTCCCAAGTTGTCTCCTCTATTAAGCCGAGTCATAAACCGCTACAGCCGATCCTCACAGCCGCTTGGTCATTTCACTGTTATAGCTCTGCAGTTGTGTGGGATTCAGGCCGAGAGAGAGAGAGA
>NW_018141711.1:0-300 GCF_001952655.1 Monopterus albus
AACAGACTAATAAACCCTTTCAGTTTATGCTAAGGCACCAGGGTCACCTCGTGGTCAGTTGTACACACAGAGGGTCACCCTTGGTCATCTGTATGCACAGCAGTACTGGTCAAGTATAACAACTAATGATGAATAATTTGAAATAAGATAAGCATTAAAATCAAATGAAATAAAACAAGTAAAAATATAATAGGTAACACAAGTAAAATATAGCAAATATGATAAATCAAATTAACTTAAACAAATCTAAAGACTACAGACATGCGAAAAAGACTTACTGTCATCCTTTAACCCCTTGGT
>NW_018141712.1:0-300 GCF_001952655.1 Monopterus albus
AATAAGTTATTTGATTATATAAAAAGAATTTGATGGTTTAGACTGGCAGTCTGATACTGCCCTTTCACTTCTCGTTGCTACTGCGCAGAATCTGGTTACAAAGTGCGTCACAAAATCAGAGATGGCTGGTGCCATATTTGCAATGTTTTGGCTTCACATCTGCATTATGGCAGGAAACGGTGATGCATGGTTCAATTTTATATAGCCTACACCCTCTACAATTAATCTCTGCACTTTCAATTAACTCCCAATGTAAGTGCCACTTGGTGTCATCAGGCTGTTAGGTAATTTCTTAGTTAG
>NW_018141713.1:0-300 GCF_001952655.1 Monopterus albus
AAACACTGTATTTATGCTGATGCTCATTTCCATCTGAAAGTGTCTCATATGAACTAATACTACTGATCTTTTTAATTTACAGTTATGTTTAAGTATTGTTTAATGTCTGTAAACCCTCTGTCATGTAACCAGAACCTTTGCTAAGGCTGTATCACAATGAGGAAGAAGCTGCTGCCTTTGGATTCGCTCACTGCTGACTGAAAACAAATGCCAACCTGGAACCTTGAAGTTGCAGTATGATTATGCTTTGACAAACCATGCCGGGTTTTTCACAAACCATTTGTTGTTTCTCATTTTGCT
>NW_018141714.1:0-300 GCF_001952655.1 Monopterus albus
TCTTCTGCTGTTTAATGGCGGTTGGCACACAGCAAAACGGAACACCATTCCAGCAATCTACAGACATCTGATGACGATACGTCGTTGGACGTGATGACGTAGGACGTTCGCTGTGAGTGGTTTTAATATATAGATACGGTATGAGGTTATCCATAAATAAAAATGCTCATACAAAAAACAAAAATTACATCATCTCCAAAACTGATAACAAAATAAAAAACCTGTTAAAACCTAATATATGTCAACAATGTAATGTTTTCTGTACTTTTAGTAGGTTATCTATTCTATTTATTGGTATGT
>NW_018141715.1:0-300 GCF_001952655.1 Monopterus albus
TGGCAGCTCCATCTGTCAGAATTTAGAATTGTTTAAAATAGCAATGTTACATTTTAAAAGTTGGCCAATCAGGTAGGGCTGATGAGAGTCATACCCAAACATATCAGTCTGCAATTGGTAATAAGCGAGTAACTTTTTTGGTAAGTGGACAGATAATTCAGAGTAAAAACAACTCAACAACCCAAATCAGCAATAAAAATGTGCAGACTTATTAACAGAGGGAAATACAAATATTACAACATTTCATATTCAGTTAAGTGTTCACCGGCCACACATTGAAACACACAAATGAACAATAAC
>NW_018141716.1:0-300 GCF_001952655.1 Monopterus albus
AAGTTACTTAGCTACTAAAGAGCCAGCAGCCATCGGGCTCCTCCCGTCTCCCTCCCTCCACCAACTATAGTCGGCCCAGACCTGCCCCCAAACATTCAGCGTTGTGTTCCTATTTTTGTCACTGTTCGATACCGAGGCAGCAACATTGTTTCTTTTAAAAAGCAAAACAGTCCATTTTCGTCCGTGCTCAGTCTCACGAGTGCCCCAACAACAAACGCACAGAACTCTGTGGCTCTGGCATTTAAGTGTTGGGGAGACGTTACAATAACATCAAGCTGTTTTCTGCCCCGGGCAAAAAAA
>NW_018141717.1:0-300 GCF_001952655.1 Monopterus albus
ATGATGCAATGTCAGTGCGGTTTTAAATTTTACTTACTGTCCTTACATCTAGTTCTCACATACGCTGCTATTAGAATTTGTTGAACTGCAGTATTTTTACATCACCTTTGCTTATGAGATGTACTACAAAGATGCCATTTGGGTGATGTAGACGCAGTGTAAAAACATGACAACTACCACATTCAAGGGGTCTGATTGGACTTTAGCCCTTGTTTTAGTCATTTTAATAAGACTTTTCCACAGAAGACATTTTGACGTCACAGTAGGACACACATGTAAAGTCACATGTGTAAATAATAA
>NW_018141718.1:0-300 GCF_001952655.1 Monopterus albus
ATGTTCATTTCCATAGGTGGAGATGGTGGTGGTGTAGGATACCTGTACAGAGAGAAAATAAATAAATAAATGAAGGCAAATTTTTCACACGCAACATGTAACAATAAAGAATTGTCAAATATTTATAATCCAAAGCCATGGACAGATTTTGAGACATGGCCCCTGGGCACAGCTATATATTGTTAGTTGAGGCCTTTTTGCATCTCTTCATAGTTGGTCTGTGACTGTTTTTGGTTGTGTTTCATTTATTTTGAGTTATTTTGCTTGTGTATGTTTTACACATTGAGAGCCACTGTACCA
>NW_018141719.1:0-300 GCF_001952655.1 Monopterus albus
TTATTTGTAGAGTAGTGTCCTATGTGGCTATAGCCTCACATCTTTTATTTATGTAGGAATGTACAGTAGATGCTTCTCATTGCCAACTGGACAGTTGTCTTCATGTCCACAGTGATAGAAGGACAGACAGTATATGGATTCTGAGCTGAGGATGAATCTATGCTAGGCTACTGGTATTTACACTAAGGACTGATTATGTTAGTAAGGATTTGTCTTGGGTAACAAACTGTTAAGCTAACATCTAACTAAGATTTTTATCCTCTTCTGCTGACTTAAACTTTAGATAATTAATACGCTTCA
>NW_018141720.1:0-300 GCF_001952655.1 Monopterus albus
GGCACAAAAAACAAAAGTTCTTCTTTCCATCCACAAACAACAGTGGCCCCTTTCTGTGCTGATGTAATGCATTAAAAACAGTGATACTATTCTAATGTTGTAAATAAAGTACAATAAATGAACCAAGATTAAGGCAGAAATGTATCTTTTTGGTATTGCACTTTATCTTTGTTGACTGGGTCATTTGTTCTTTCAGTTTGACAACAAAGACATTATGGCAACGTCAGATGGGTTTCCAGCAAGTTTCTATGGTGAACCAGGAGTGTTAGGCTTGTTATCCAATGGGATCAGTGCGTTCCT
>NW_018141721.1:0-300 GCF_001952655.1 Monopterus albus
AGGGAAGTGTGCTGATTCTGATGACTCAGCCCAACAGCCCTGTAACGGTGATTCCTTATATTCCCCCTGAGAACTGATCAGCAGCCCTCTGATCTCCACCCCAACCTGTCAAGGTGGGTTCATTTCTTATGTCATTAAGCAGCCTTCATGGTATTAAACCAAATTATTTGTAGGACCATGTGTTGATCTAACACATTAAACATTGCAGTCACTACGCAGAAGCAATGTTAAGTTATACTTTACAACTCAGAAACCTTTTAGCAGTAAAGCAGCCATGGTTTAAAATGATTTAGGCGACAG
>NW_018141722.1:0-300 GCF_001952655.1 Monopterus albus
GTATGGGTTTCAGTCCACGTAGCTTCACCAGCAACACTAGTTTTACCACTCACCCACACCAAGACACTGAATATCGCTACTCGGGTTACTTTCATCATTGACAGGTTCCCTATTGTCTGTCTCTCTGGAGGTTGAGCTTCCAGGTCTCTGTCGAGGAACAGATGCCATCTGAACAGCTCCCCAAGCCTAAACATTACCAGAGATCTGAGCAGTGCTCTGGTGAGGAATCTGTGAGTCAGACTGAAGGTGAACTGGAAATTGCTTCATCGTAGTTACAAACTAGTGGAGATTGCATCACAT
>NW_018141723.1:0-300 GCF_001952655.1 Monopterus albus
GGACTAAACCATCAGTGGGTGAGTTCACTTTTCACATACACACGGATAAACTATTTAGCCACATTCCTAATTACATACAATGCAATTAAATTTATACATCAATAAACAATTATAATATTATTTACTTATCTGTAAAATATGCAGCTTCCAGAAATACGCATTACAGAAAATATACACAATCAGACCCCACCCCTCTTTTCTTCTCAGACATGGCACAAACAGGAAGTATAAATGGCTCTGGATTCCACAACAAATTCTATATTAGTTGTTTGTCAACCACCATTAAATAACAGAAAAATA
>NW_018141724.1:0-300 GCF_001952655.1 Monopterus albus
AACAACCAGGAAATGTTACACAGCAGGGGAAATACATCCAAGGCAGCTCACCAGTCTTACAGATCTCCTGGTTGTGAGGGTAAGTCAGTAGCTCTCTAGCATAGACAGGATTCCCAGGGGGATCAAAGAGCGGGCAGCCATTCCTTATGTGAGGCAGCGGTCTGCAAGCAATTCAAATGTTAGCCGAGGCTGCAGAAATGATCTGAAACTTTGTTCCTGAAGTAGCTAAATCAAACCATGTCTTTGTTTTTAAAGGACCATACTAGTGTTTTAGAAAGATTGATCTCCTTACCAAAAATA
>NW_018141725.1:0-300 GCF_001952655.1 Monopterus albus
ATCTAGACCTTAAAATTATACAAATTAATAAACATTGATGAAAGTTACTAATAACTAATCATAGGAAAGCCGACTTCCATGAAACACATATAAATATACATTAACTGCAGAACTATTACAATAAACTAAATGTTTTGCACCTTCACCAGTCCTTCCGTTGGTCCTGATCACTGCTTTGTCCAGTTTGATGACGTCCTCCTTCACTCCAGAGAGCTGAAACACACAGTCGTACCTGCTCCAGTCTTCAGGTTTCACTGATGACAGTGTCAGATTAACACTCATCTGGAAGGTCCCGTCATT
>NW_018141726.1:0-300 GCF_001952655.1 Monopterus albus
GTGTTGGTGAGAAAGCCACAGATGTGGGTTTCTTGTTGTGGTATGAATTTTAAGCACATTAAGGTGTTTTTCAGCTAATATCCTTTATTACAGATTTTTTCCATAAATCTCAGTATAATAGTGTTTTGTTATCAGAGAAATAATAGGCCTCAGTGCACCAAATAGCATTTCAGCCAGGAGGCAGAGACAGCAGGGCAATTTGAATTCTCCCTCCTTAAAACACTGATATTGCTCCGGCTCAGCAGTAACTCATAAATAGAAGAGGTTTCTACCAACTGGGTAAAAAGGATTTAAATGGTG
>NW_018141727.1:0-299 GCF_001952655.1 Monopterus albus
GACAGAACCCATACAGGCATGTGGTGAATATGTGTGCAGGTTCAAACCCTGAACCTTCTTGCTGCAAGGCAACGGTACTAACCACCGTGCAGTCTGTGCACCATTATCCTGTTATTTAAATGGTATTACTCCTTGGTACTGTATCTTGCTAAAGACAGTAAGCTGTCTTTAAAAGTTAAACGCAAACCTTTGGTCAAATTCAGTTACATTTGGTTGCACTATAGTTTATTTTTGTTTTAAGTTTGGATTAAGTTTATAGTTAAAAAAAAAATTTATTCATTTAAAAATGATTAGATTGA
>NW_018141728.1:0-299 GCF_001952655.1 Monopterus albus
GACTGTTTTTTAAAGATGTGTTGAGGTAAAAACTAATTTGTGGTTCTTTTATGTGTGTTACACCAGATGACTTTATGTCTCACTAAAGGACAGAAATGGTAGTTATTACATTAATGTATATTTATAACTTCGAATATATCAGACAAAAAGTTCAACTTTGATACAGATGCATATTAATGAAACGTCAACACAACAATTTCAGTTTGACACTATTTCCTTAGAGGTGGTAGCAATGCCGTTACTGATTAAACATGAGCCAATCAACGAATTTGAAACAGCCAAATCAAAAGGTTGTAACT
>NW_018141729.1:0-299 GCF_001952655.1 Monopterus albus
ACCTGTTGATCTGCAGTCAAATGCTCTTCCACTGAGCTATACCCCCACACAGAGTATGGTGATCACACTTATTATTCAGTTGATCAGAGCCTGATCAACTGCACATTAACAAGTATCATCATGGCTAGAAGCACAACAGAGTGAGTTGTCTTATGTCAGAACACTTGCTCCATACTCTTCTCCCTCAGGGTAAAAGCATCCACAATAAGCTGAGCAGTAGACCGAATGTATGTAAGTTCTGTCACTCCTGTTTCGCTACTGTTCTCCCCATATATTATTCACTCTATATGAAAAGGTTT
>NW_018141730.1:0-299 GCF_001952655.1 Monopterus albus
CCACTTCACTGAGAGAACAAGCTGAATTCCTTCTTCATCCTGTGATGACGTCTTTGAGGTCTGAAAACGTGTCAGAACCATTAACCATATGTTACTATGCAGGATAGCACCAACTCTTCTGGGATTTCCAGCTGAAAGGTCTGCTTTGAAAATGATTTTCTATTTATATAATGTCAACTGAACAAACCTAGAATAGAAGTTTACTTTAAGTGGGCTACCATTTTTATAAATAATAGGTATAAATTAAATAAGGTGTGCCATTTCGTCATAATATATTAAATAATTTCAAACATACAACA
>NW_018141731.1:0-299 GCF_001952655.1 Monopterus albus
AGTGTCAGCTGGGATAGACTCCAGCCCGACCCCCATGGATGTGCAGGATATGTACTGTACAGCTAGCTGCTTGTGAAGGGCTGAATCAATACACGTCTGTCTCTTCTAACTGACAGGGAGAGTCAGTAAACTCCTATTGTCCTAAATCTGTTACTAATCTAGTCACTGAAGTGTAGATGGTGGAGCAAACAGCAAATAGTCTCACCACATTCCAGTACAGCCAACAGTCAACTGGACTTATTTCAATACTGGCTGAGAGAAACTAAACAGAAGTCTATGGCTGAAAGATACCATGGAAA
>NW_018141732.1:0-299 GCF_001952655.1 Monopterus albus
TGGCTACAGATGAACCTCCAGGAAACAGCCCAGCCCATGTTCATACAGTGGGGATCAACTGAGGATGTGACTTACAGCTACAAACATACTTTATTCCCATATACAGTTGTGTTGATCTTACCTACTGAGAGCTGAATCTGGGTGTAGTTTCCAACACTCCACTGAGAGTCTGAACCACACCAGTATGTCCCAGCATCCCCTGCTTCCAGCTCTGTGATCATCACCGAGAAAGAGCTGGAAGCAGCATCATCTTGCAGAGTGAACCGGAGGTCAGTCTGGCCCGAGTTGTTGTGACTCGT
>NW_018141733.1:0-299 GCF_001952655.1 Monopterus albus
GATGGATGTATGATGATCATTTGACACATTTTGTCCCTGCATTATGTTTCAAGGAGCAACATGATTCGCTCCATCTTCACACTGACTGTGTCTATATAGTGTGAAATATTCTCAGAGGTGAAAGATGCCTCCTGTGTACACAAACATATATACAAATTCAGCATGAATAAATGACTCATGCTGTTCCATAAACCTTTCAATAATGAATCTCCTCTTCCGCTTTCCTCAACAGCTATATATAGCAACATGACAGAGTTAAAAGCAAGGGGAGAATCAGGGGTTAGAGAGAGAGAGTGAGA
>NW_018141734.1:0-299 GCF_001952655.1 Monopterus albus
TTTTTTGGGATATATTTGATTTGTCGTACGTTACAGGGACGTATACAGGCAGACGACCCATTTTGTGTAAAGATGGGAAACAAAGGATTTTCAGGGCCAGGCCAGATCTTCTGCGTTGCTTCCCTTTTTGTAACGCTGCATCTCGTTCATGGAGACGTGAGTTATTCTATTCCTGAAGAGATGAAAAGCCAGTCTGTTATTGGAAATATAGGTAAAGATCTCGGTCTTGACGTGAGGACCTTATCTTCCAGAAATGCCCGTGCTGATTTTGAGGGGAATCATAAGCGTTACTGTGAGAT
>NW_018141735.1:0-299 GCF_001952655.1 Monopterus albus
GTTCATTAATACTTATATGTCCATATATATCTAGAATTAGTCTAAAGTAGTAACTTCAAACTGTTGTTGAACTGTGTTTTCAGTGTCTGTACTGGTACATTGGTAATGACAGTGAATCTAATTTAAGATAAAACAGTGAGTTTAATAATTAAATCTGTCATCATTTGAATTTTCTGCATTGATCCTTTAGTTGATCACAGTCAAACACACAGATGCAGTAGGTGCACTGAGATCGACATAACAGAACAGGACTCATGGGGTCTGAAATGATCAACATGTCTCCAGTCATAGTGACTGGG
>NW_018141736.1:0-299 GCF_001952655.1 Monopterus albus
ACAGGATGCAGGTTTTGAGGAAGTTAAAAGCATTCTGAGAAGTGGTTTACTGCTTGACTTCATCATTTACGGTGCAGTAAATACACTAAAAACATCTTTCTAAAGCAAGTTGCTCCATGACCAATATGTCGGGGGCCGACAGTGACTGAGATATTAGAGCAGCTACAGTCTGTGATGTGACACTGACCTGCACAGATGTTAACAAAGTTTGGATATTAATGAAATTAAATGTAGAATAACAGGAGCTACTACAACATGATGCCACTGGAGCAGCACCGTCCTGGAGTGACTTGAAAAAC
>NW_018141737.1:0-299 GCF_001952655.1 Monopterus albus
GCGTCCTCTGGTGGTCGGACCCTGTTACTACATCCTACATCCATACAATCAGCTGTCTGAGCAGTTTCTGTTACCACAGGTAACAGGTTGCCTGTCTGACTGACGTCTCACCTGTAGGTTGCCAGTCTGACTGACGTCTCACCTGTAGGCCATGTGCCTCTGCTCCATGGTGATGTCACACTCCGTCAGGTAGATCTCAAGCCACCGTCTCCATCAGTCTCCTGGCTGCCTCCAGAATCTGTGAAGCCAGCGCAGACACTTCTTTCTCCTTTGTTTCTTGCTTCCCTTCACCTTTGTCC
>NW_018141738.1:0-299 GCF_001952655.1 Monopterus albus
TATAATT
Organism: Monopterus albus; assembly: GCF_001952655.1. Classification (NCBI taxonomy): domain Eukaryota; kingdom Metazoa; phylum Chordata; class Actinopteri; order Synbranchiformes; family Synbranchidae; genus Monopterus; species Monopterus albus. The sequence goes on from NW_018141738.1 coordinate 8, forward strand.
GTCTGACCTCTATGTCCATTTTTTAAGGCTTGACCTTCTTAAAATTTGAACCACAGCTGGGGAAAGGTGTGACTCTGACATGTGGCCCTCCACCACCAGATCTCAATTTTGATCACAACTGGACTGCACAGTGGAAACATGACAACAACTTAATACCAGTACTAAATCCTCGATACAGCTTTTTACAAACTGATGGAGCAGCAAAGTTAATTGTGTCAGATTTTAACAGTGCTGACAATGGTAAGAAAAAGATCCAGTATAGTCCAGTCAGTAGATGATTTGCATCTCTCAG
>NW_018141739.1:0-299 GCF_001952655.1 Monopterus albus
CGCACACACACACAACTGGCACACATACCCCCAGCTGTGCATAAATGCATGAATAATCTGTGGAGAGGAACACTGCTGCAGACGGAGGCAGCGAGGGTACAGTAAACAGTATCTGTCTTCTGTGTGTGGGGCGAGGAACTGCTGAGCAGTGTCTTGGCTCTGGTCCATGTCTTCAGTGGTTCTTTATCTTTTCACCAGGAATTAGACTGTGACTGGTGGGAAAACACACACACCCCCAGTTATTAAAATGCCGACATCTCCAGGAGCTGATTGAAAGGCTCAGATTCAAGCGTGAGAGG
>NW_018141740.1:0-299 GCF_001952655.1 Monopterus albus
GATGAAAGATCTGTGATGTGCTGCTATATGTTGCTGTTTAAAGCTTAAAACACAAGACACTGACATCTTTAATCAACCATACAGTATTCTAGCACTTTCACTTTATGACTACTGTGAACTACAACAATATAACTAGATACTAATGATAATGATACTAATAGGAATGCCTCTAATATGACACTCTATGGAGTGCATCAGTCAACCACAAATCCATTAAATGCCAGTCAAAACTACATCTCTGCAATATGACAACAGATGAAACAACTGTACAATGATTCACAGTGTGGATATATTAGTGC
>NW_018141741.1:0-299 GCF_001952655.1 Monopterus albus
TGTGTGTGTGTGTTCTGACCTTGGAGTGTATGTGTCATGCTCAAGGATAAAAATGAAAAGCTTCTAGCCTAGTCCTAACCCACAAAGTGTGTGAGTGTCAAGATGTTTGTGTGTTTGTGATTACATGCATGTGTTTGACTGCTCTTAACAGGAACACATTAATAAAACACCCAGGGCACCACTCAATTAGCCTCCCAGTCCCCCAGCTAAGTGTGTAATAATGCAAGTGTGTGTACATGTATGTGTGTATGTACCGGGCTGTGAGAGGGCAGGATGTATGTGACTGAGAAAGGGAAAGA
>NW_018141742.1:0-299 GCF_001952655.1 Monopterus albus
CCAGATTGTCTTTAAACAAAATGTAACATTAGTATGAGGACAAAGGGTAAGTTGCTAACCCTTCAGGAGTCCCAGGGTTTTATTGGTTTTATTTTATTTATTTCTTTGACAGCCATTAACTTGTATCAGATGGAGGCCGATCAGGAGGAAGCTGGTGGTGAACTAGTGTGTAGAGCAGCAGGGCTGGCATCGTTAGGAACGGGAATATAAAGTGGACTCATTTTACACTTGGTTTTATTCTCTATGACATCATTTGAAGCAAAGTCAGCATTTTTAAAAGTAAGTGAACTTACTGAGAA
>NW_018141743.1:0-299 GCF_001952655.1 Monopterus albus
ACTATTATCTTTTCCTTCTTGTATTAATGACTTATTAACGCCGCAGTCCCTAAATATTTTTCTCTAGAGGTATTTCTTCAGGCTCCACGTATGTTTAAAATGTATTTTAAATTGCTGTTGAATTGATGATGTACGGATAACTGCAGCCCGTCACTGTCTTCGCAGCCCCACATGCAATATCTTACTGCTCTCAAGCTGAATTTCAGCAGTAGGCTATGGTTTTTATCTGCTCTGGCGTGGTTCTCCCAAATTGGACCTACAATATGTTCACTTTAATACAAGAAGGAAAAGATAATAGT
>NW_018141744.1:0-299 GCF_001952655.1 Monopterus albus
GCTAGTTATTATTAAAGTTTTTACCAAGTAATATTTGGTAATCAGTTCAGTTTTACTAAATGTAACAATTAGTATTTCCTCCAACAGGAATAATAATCCTGGGAAGTCACAGAGCATACCTAACAAGGATCTGGTGAGTATTTAAAATCATTTGGCATGTAAATGACAGATAGTGATAGCTTCTAAGTCATTCAGAAATATGATTGCATTGTATCATGCATTCTCTGCACTTAAATGTCAGACTAAGGGCTAAATCTGGTTCATAACAGGTGATGATACTGAATCCAGCTTTCATGAAA
>NW_018141745.1:0-299 GCF_001952655.1 Monopterus albus
ATTGATTGATTTTAGAAGCATGTGACAGAGGTTTGTCATTGTGTTTCTGAGGTGAAGGAACCAGTTCAGATCCCAGAGGAAGTGCAGTGACTGCTCTCAGCTGTGAACACTGACTGGCAGCTCAGTTCCTCTGCCGCTGTCGGGGGAATATTAGAGAAGTTAAAGGAAGCCTCTGTGTTCACTGCTGAGCTCTGGTGGCTCAGACAAGACACTGCAGAGCAACTGGGACTATTAGGAACAGTGGCACAGCTGAATCAGTTTGATGTTAACAGGAACAAACTATGTTCATGGCTTTAAAA
>NW_018141746.1:0-299 GCF_001952655.1 Monopterus albus
TGGATGACTGAATCTGCACGGACTGTGGTAATCTGAACACGTTAATATTCATAAGAACCAACAAAGTCTCAACATCAAAGAAAATTGTAGTTTAAAACGGTTTAATGTCCAAATGATCAAAATATAGCCTACCACTTTATACAGTAATCATGCTGGTAAACAATTTCTTTAAGAGCACACACAAAGGGGTGATGGCAGCTCTTATCTGGTGTGCATCCAGAAGACAGGGATTTTTAGGATGCCTGATGTGGAGCCAATATGCAGACTGAAGAGGCCCTTACGGAAAGAAAATATATTTC
>NW_018141747.1:0-299 GCF_001952655.1 Monopterus albus
AGCATTAACATTCTTGTTCCTTGCACTATGATAATATTTCTAAAATTTCCATGAAAAGGGAGATTACACAAACACACAGTGCTGTTTTTGTGTCTCAAGTTATAAAATGAAAACCAACCCCCCAAAAAAGCATGTTTCAGTAGATGATGACAGCAGATGGATAAGGCAAGCTTACTGACGTGTCTTTGCTTGCAATTTTTATCTTAAAGGGATTCAACAGGCATTCATTGCTCAATCTGCTAATCCTCAGGACTGATGCATTCATTAGATCAGTCCCACGCATTGTCATTCAAGAAAAA
>NW_018141748.1:0-299 GCF_001952655.1 Monopterus albus
GCCTTAGAGATTAGCTCGGACCTAACTAGAGTTCCTACTATATGGATGACGAAGACTCGTCAGTCTGAACAAATCTGTGATTAATCAAATTACATAGACCCTAATGATATGGAGTGAACGTGGGGGTGTGGGGTCCCTGGTGGTCCAGCACTGACAGGGAACGTTTTACTTGTACTTTTAAATACTTCCAGTACATTTTCCTGATAATACTTAAGCACTTTTACTTAAAGCAATGGAGCATTTTTGCAGTGTGGAACAAGAACTTAACAGTTCTACTCAAGTCGTATTTTCAATACAGA
>NW_018141749.1:0-299 GCF_001952655.1 Monopterus albus
TACACTGTTGGTAGCATCCAGTATAAGGTTTTGTTGACAAAATTCTAACATGTAAATACTGTACATATATATTTGGAAGCACTTAGAAGAGAAACATTTTATGACAGTTATCAGCACAATATTATAACTGTGCTGAGTGTTTGCCTCCACACATACACTACTTGATTACATCAGTTCAGGAGTATCTTGGTGGCCTTGAGGTCTAAGAAGGCTCCTATGCAATAATATCATCACATAGCATATGATGTCTTTTCTCACCTACAATACAAGTACAACCTTACATGAGGGAGAAAAAAACA
>NW_018141750.1:0-299 GCF_001952655.1 Monopterus albus
TCCTCTGCAGCGAGGGAGAGGATCACCTCGCAGCACTCGGAGCGTGTCCTGCCTGAAAGAGCTGCAAAACACACTCAGGTGATGATACTCCAAGTAATTAGTGCTGGAATAACTGATTAGAGAACAGTTTTGATGATTTAATTGCCATTTATCAAAATGCCGAACATTGGTTGCTTTTAATTCATTGTTTTCACATTTGCATATTTAACAGTTAGTTACTTTGAATAATCACAGATTAAGTGATACAGCTGAAAATGTCAAACATTACACAAACTGACAAGAATCCAGCAAATTTGACC
>NW_018141751.1:0-299 GCF_001952655.1 Monopterus albus
CTTTGGACAAAATAACTGAAATCAATTTTTTCCTGTAACTATTAGTGAGTTTCTTACACCTATTTACTGATTGTAAAGGCTACTGATTTTAGCCGCCTATATACCACAGCGAGCTAACGCTAAATTAGAGCTGGAGGAGCTGTACTGCCTGACCAGTAGGCAGATGAATGCAAACCCAGAAGCGACTTTGATTGTGGCTGGAGACTTTAACCGTGTGGAACTTAAAAATGTGTTTCCCAGATTCTACAGATTCATCAACTGTCCAACCAGAAACAATAATATCCTGGATCAAGTTTATT
>NW_018141752.1:0-299 GCF_001952655.1 Monopterus albus
TTTTTTTTTTGGAAGCTAAAAGTAATATGTTTTAAAATGCTGTGAAGTGGCATTTTTATAGCAGGATGATAGCAGGTCAAGGAGTACTGCTTTGATTATGGTTGTGTCTTCATAATTACAAACTCATATGTGCCCACTTCCCATCCAAGTACAAGCACTTAGTTTCTGCCTTTCTACTCATCTAAAGCTGATCTGACTCTGTGGTGTAACTCTCAAAAGTTTTAGGAAGTGGGATGATTTCAGATGCAGAAAAACAACATGGTGAAGAATGTGAGATTCAGTGATGCAGGGCAGGATCT
>NW_018141753.1:0-299 GCF_001952655.1 Monopterus albus
CTCCCAAGTGCTGAAAAAAATAAATGGAAAAAAGCAGTTAATGTCCCATTTGACAGATAGTAATATTTACTGTAGATATAGTCATCTTACCATTTTGTCCAAGACATGTCAGAAGATGCAAAAGCAGACATTTGTAGAAACCATGCATCATGCCTGCAGCAAACTCAGCCTCTGTTCTTTGTGGTATCAATTCTACCGTTTTATGCTGCTGTCTGCTCATAAAGCGACCCTGTGGTTTTCATCCCCCTCATTTTCATTGGCCACATCATTTCTGTATCAGTGCAACCTTTAATTGTCTT
>NW_018141754.1:0-299 GCF_001952655.1 Monopterus albus
ACCTCTAGGGTACACTGTATTTAAGTTTCTAATCCAAAGTCTCTCTGTCTGGACTCTCTGTTCCCTAGACCACATGGGATTACTCTCCAACACTGCGGCCTGAACTGAGTCCCAACCATGGTCTATGAAGTGTTTGACCAGGTATGTATGTGTATTCCTTTTTCGAAGGATATTGTATTTATGTTGAGTGAAACGTGTGAAGATTGGATTTCCTGTCTCACCCACATATTGTTTTTGACACTTTTTGCATGATATCAAATAAACTGCATTTCTGGTATGAATGGTTCCACTTGTGTTGA
>NW_018141755.1:0-299 GCF_001952655.1 Monopterus albus
TGCTCTCCACTCCCCAGCTCCAGTTCTTCACTCCTCACCTCTGCACCCTCCAGCTCAGCCCACTCAGGTACTCCACTTGCTTTTCTGTTCAGCACCACACCACTTCCCTGCTTTGTCACTAGCACCGCACTACTTGCCTGCTTCGTCCCCAGCTTCATGCTGTCTGACTGCCTCACTTCCTGTTAGCTAATGGAGCCTGCCTGTCCTGTCCTGAACCTGCTCTACTTCTGTCCCTTCCAGTACCTGCTCAGCCTTTGTCTCCTTTCTTCTCGACCTAGTAACCTGTTCTTTGTTTGTCA
>NW_018141756.1:0-299 GCF_001952655.1 Monopterus albus
TATTCTGCTTATCCTGCAGAGGGTCATGGGAGGGGGGTTATGTTTGTCCTATAAGGCCCACTTCACTGCCTGCCTCCACTTACAAGGGAGTTTTTAGCTTTCAGTTGCACATGGACACTGAATCTGTAAAACCAGCTTTGCATTCAACAGTCTCAAAACAATAAAGGCACAGAGTTGAAATATTACCTTTACAGAATCAGGATTCCTGAGGCATGCGTCAAGACGACACGTGTGTGTAGATTAATAGTGCAATGTCTGGATTTACTGTGAGATGATTATACATGTGACCAGTGGTGGAA
>NW_018141757.1:0-299 GCF_001952655.1 Monopterus albus
GTCTCTCTCTTCAGCATGGAAACTGTACAGAGCTCTAACCTGCAGCGTAGAGGGGGCTTTGTGCTGGGCATGGGGGAGGATAATACAGGTAAGACACAAACAGACTGACAGACACACAACCTTACTCTATGAACCAAGTGTCACTGACATTTACCGGTTGATCCAAATTCACTTTTTTCAGCTCAAGATTACAGCTGCAACAAATTTCAAAGTTTCATTTTTTGTGTGCATGAGTTTCTAAATTTCTGATTTGAACTGGGGAAAAAGTAAATACAAGTCATATAAAAGTCAAAGTCGTA
>NW_018141758.1:0-299 GCF_001952655.1 Monopterus albus
ATCACACAAAATATGAAATAATATTACAGTAATGACAGTAATAGTACAGTTACTGAGAAAATTAGAGGCAAAGTTCCACTAATTATTTTGTAACTGACAGTGTCCTCATATTTGGACTTCCTTCAGGTGTGCTCCAACTCTGACCTGGCTCCTGCTCAGAGTGACTTTCGCTGTGATCACACAAAATGTGAACTAATATTACTGTAGTTAATGAAAAAATTAAAGGTAAAGTCCCCATAATTATACTGTAACTGACAATGTCCCCAGACATATCCCACTCATGCCTTTCCACACACACA
>NW_018141759.1:0-299 GCF_001952655.1 Monopterus albus
TTGTGAGGGAGAAGGATAGAATGATGATATGAAGTTATCCCCTAAGCATCTCTGCTAAGATTGTATCATATGCTAAAAACAGAACAACCTCAGGAGTATTGTTAAGTGTCTGTGCATTCGAAATTGGTTTGACTTTATTAATTGCCCAGGACAGATACTGTAACCATCCAGTAAACTGATGCTATAGCCATCTATGGCTATAGCATTATATCTAATTAACAAACGTGCTAATCGGATGGGGTAATGCTCACATTTGAACCTTTAGAAAACGTAAGTAGGCAACAGTCAGCACTGTTGTG
>NW_018141760.1:0-298 GCF_001952655.1 Monopterus albus
TCTTTTGACAATGTAGATACCCCAGCCGCTGCTCTCAAACAGCAGGGCATCTTTGTGATTGGCATTGGAACAAGGAGCTCTGACAGTAGAGAGCTGCAGAGGATATCATATGACCCTAGTCACGCTCTATCAGTGTCTGACTTCACTGACCTCCCCAGTGTCCAAGAACAGCTGTCTTCTGTAATGAGCACAGTGACTTTGAGGGCCACGCCTGTGACACCTACAGTAACTGGTAAGCAAGTGACCCACTTTTACATTCAAAGATCACGGTAGGACACCAATTAGACCATATTAAAAT
>NW_018141761.1:0-298 GCF_001952655.1 Monopterus albus
ATGGAAATTACCTCCAGAATAGAAAATTACTTTAGAACTTACTTTCTACAAACATGTCTGCTGCTTATTGCAAAACCCAGAAAGATATTTAGATGCACTTTGAGGAATCCTCACAGCCAACAGTCCTGCACCACATTTTCCATCTGTACTACTTCAAGGGGAGTACATTTCTTCTGTCTTTTGTACTGAAATTCAGTATTTTTCAGGCTTGTGAGATTCTTCAGTATTTATGACTCACATGATGTCGTCATCTATTCTCACACCTCAAACAATCCTGTAATCCCAGAGACAAGCAAGG
>NW_018141762.1:0-298 GCF_001952655.1 Monopterus albus
TAGTGTTGCATTACCGCCACCTTCTGTCTGTAGCCCACTTCAACACCCCTTTAACTCTAGATTTGTCTAATCTGTCCAGTTGTGTCTCCCTGTTTACCAAACCAAACCAAAGTATTTTGAAACATTTTACAGTTCAAGAAGTTACATGTTTCCACCAGACTGTAGTCTATGGTTGCTTTTCATTCAGTCAATTATGAGGGATACAACTTGCACCCTATTTTTAGAGCATATTTAACATTTTGGAAAACTAAATACACCAAATTCACTATTAACTGTTTGATTTGTCTTGCTGGATGTA
>NW_018141763.1:0-298 GCF_001952655.1 Monopterus albus
TTAGTCTCCTCCCTCTGATTTAATAGTTTGTTGTGAAATAACTGGTGTTACTGTGATGAACATGGAGCAAAGGTCATACTACACCTGACAGGTTGTATGTTTATATGTGTTTAAAGGTCGAGGTTTACATGGTCAGTTATCAGGGACTTGGATGACAAAAAACTGCTGTGAATTTACTTTTACCATAGGGGTCAAATAGGTTTATGTCCAAGCCTTGAACTATACACACTGTGATTAGGGACTATACCACAGAGGATATCAGAACCAGTTCTACTGGCCAGATGTGTTGGACACACGA
>NW_018141764.1:0-298 GCF_001952655.1 Monopterus albus
AATTTTTTGTATAAATCACATGACTCAATCTGAGGTCCAGTTTGTGCCTCTCTACTGGGATAATAGAGCAGCTGTCCTCAGGAGTCCTGAGATCCATCTGAGTTGTCTGGATTCTTTGTTTTGACTCAAGCAAACTCCAAATAGTTTCCACTGGTTACTTTATCTGTAGTCCATGTCATGTCAGGGGGAATGCTGGGGCCTTTTCTGCTTTGCTGCTTATATGCAATCACTGTCAGAATGCAGTGGCATTATTGTGCACGTGGTAACATGCCCACATATGACTCTGCATTTTTAATTA
>NW_018141765.1:0-298 GCF_001952655.1 Monopterus albus
CCTGCCTCTGACTTTCTCAGTAGATTTTTAACAGTCTGTACAGTTCTTTCTGCTTGACCGTTGGACTGGGCATAACCTGGACTTGATGTTATATGTTCAAATTCCCAACTTTCTGCAAAGTCCTTGAACTCCTTGCTTGCGTACTGAGGACCATTGTCTGATATCACAGTGTCGGGAATGCCATGTCTGGCAAACATTGATTTTAGTCCAGTAATGACATTGTTGCTTGTTGTGCCTCTCAACTTCATTATTTCAGGAAACTTTGAAAAGTAGTCCACACAGAGTAGAAACTCTGCTC
>NW_018141766.1:0-298 GCF_001952655.1 Monopterus albus
GTTCACTACAATCCAGTTTAACAGTAATTCAAATGAGCACATCTGGGACATAATGGGTGGAGGTGATGAAAGGATTCAAAGTGACTGAGAACATCTGGTCTACAGTTCCTAAAGAGGGTTATTCACTGGGTTCCTTGGGTTTATCTCTCTGTGATAAACCAAGGCTTGAGAAAGTGACTGTGTCCTTCCTTCAGTTAACAACCTGCACCACAGTGGAGCAACTCTGCCACCTCTTGGTTAATATTTATAATAGCACTCAAAGGTGGAGGAATTTCACATGCCAATCAACCCCAATTCA
>NW_018141767.1:0-298 GCF_001952655.1 Monopterus albus
TGTTGGTGCTGTATTTTTTGACTTAGTAAAAGCTTTCAATAGAGCAAATCATCACATTTTACTTGTGAAATTGTCACATTCATTTCTCTTCTCTTGTTTCCATGTTAACACAAAGAAAATTGTATGTATGTTTTCTGAAAATAGCAAGCTCGTGTTTCCCTTTTGCTTCCATGCAGGGAGACTCCATCTTGCAAATTTGAGATTTCTTAGAAATAATCTGTTTTACTAGTTCAACTCAGGCTTATAAAACCAATCTTAAGCCTGTTGAGATAACATAAACAAGGTTTAAGACAAAAAA
>NW_018141768.1:0-298 GCF_001952655.1 Monopterus albus
ACAAACAATTTGAAAGCCAGGTACACAGGAAATGCACAGTACTGGTTATATTTGGTTATGTAAATATGTAGGTATAATCCCATAGAGATCATTAGATCACAATATAATAAATAATTGGATCAGTTGGCAGTCTAATTGCTATTTGGCTACCGCCACCTGAGTTGGTGGCTTCTTGTGGTGCAGCCTTGTCTGGTCCGTGCATCTCTTCTTGGAATTCATTCTAAGGCAGAGAACGAAACGGCACTCAGTTTGTTAGGTTAACACACCATAAGGCTCGAGAGAAGTCAGCTGTTGCACA
>NW_018141769.1:0-298 GCF_001952655.1 Monopterus albus
GGCTGAGGGGTGCTTTACTAACCTCTGATTTACACCTTTACCCAGTCCAACACATTTGTTACCTTAGCTAAATTAGCATTAGGCTAACAGGACCCGTCTCAGCAGGGGCTACGCCAACACCCAGGTGTAGTAGCCAAACCGCACCGCCACAACCTCCACATTCATCACAGGACACACACAGTCCCAAAAAGCATTTTCCCATTGAGATTTGTCAGAAAAGGAGCAGCTGTAAAACGCCAAATACATTTTGGTGACACAACCCCCACGAAATGACTCTTTACAGTGGGGCAAATAAGTA
>NW_018141770.1:0-298 GCF_001952655.1 Monopterus albus
TTTTTTCTTGTAGGTAATATAGCTAATGCCTGCTGATTTAGTTTATTTTGTCATTATTTTGATATCTACTATGTTTATCTAATAAGTCATAGATTTTTCAGATAACTCACTCATAAATCACATTACATGGCATAAATACGTGTTTGAGTAACATAGGTCATAAAATATGCTACATTAACCAGTCATTATTTTACTTGGAATGTAAGTCCCAAATAGTCCAGCATCTCTCTGTATGATTATTTTACCTCTGTGGTTTCCCCATAGGTATCTAGTGATGGAGCTGATGGATGCCAACCTG
>NW_018141771.1:0-298 GCF_001952655.1 Monopterus albus
TGTTGTTGTCTTTATTGTTTTGGCTTGTGGTGGTCCGATCAGGTGTTAAAGGTGAAACATACTGTGCTGCACAGACCTGGGCGACAATGCTTTTTGGCTGCAACGTAACGCTATGTTCGGTCGCATTATGTACAATGACAGGTACCTTGTTGCTGGCTCTAAAGGGAATATCTACCAAAACTGGTTCGAGAATCAACCTGCCTGGCAACCTGTACTGCTCATGAGGCTCAAGGACAAAGTTCGCGTTTGGGTTGTGCGTTCTCAATCTTACATTGCCCATCAAACAGAGCTTTTGTTT
>NW_018141772.1:0-298 GCF_001952655.1 Monopterus albus
CAGTTTGTTAAATCATATTTTGGGTGACTACGTGTTTCTCTTACTTCATCGCTGTGGCAGAACATCGGGGTCAAGACGCTCTCCAGCAGAGACAGGACGTGCTCATATGCCTCGAACAGGCAGGTCATCTTCTGCATCCTCACCACGCCAGTGTATGGACCTGTGGCAACTGAGAGTGAAGACGAGTAGGAGGTGAAACTGCTGACTGCCTTCACTCTGTCTGTTCAGTGCAACGGTACGATATCCATCTCAGAAAATATCACGGTGTTACACAGTTGTTATCAGCTACAACGACCCT
>NW_018141773.1:0-298 GCF_001952655.1 Monopterus albus
ACACACACACACACACATTATCTGCAGGCAGCAACCTCCAGCAATGATAACAACATTACCTGTAAAGCCATTTTCACATTGGACACGGAGGGCGCTACGCTCCACTATCAAATGCATTCATTTGTATGTGTTGCACGGCAAAAGAACATATCTATGCTGCGCCAAGCTGAGTGTAGCACAAGGTCATGTGTGCTATCCCTGTGTGCTTCCCCGAAGTTAATAAAAAGTTGACCTTGGGCACATTGCTCTGTGATCACAGCTTGATGCACCAAACTGCAGAGAACCTGATAGACCACAA
>NW_018141774.1:0-298 GCF_001952655.1 Monopterus albus
TCTCTCTCTCTCACTGTTCCCCCATGAGCTTAAGTTACCTTTTCTACTTTTATTTTGCTTAAATTACTTTTTGCAATTTTATTTCCTTGCTTATCTGCAGTACTACTGTATGGATGATTGTCACAACTGCTTTGCAGAAACTGCTTGTTTGTAAGTGCTTGAAAAGACAAGATGTCTGCATCTTTAATTAGTTATATGGCCTGTCTTTCATGACCACTTGGCTCATTTAGCATTTTTACGTGGTCTGCTTTGTCTTGTATATTTTGTAAGAGCCAGAGTATCTACCACTTGAGATAAC
>NW_018141775.1:0-298 GCF_001952655.1 Monopterus albus
AAACACATTGATTAGACAATCAATCAGCCAATCAATCAACATATCAGCCCTTGTTTAAAAAAGTGTTGAATGTTTTAATGTCATAATTCTGTGTTTCTGACTCTTCAGACTCCATCCAGATGAATTTTATTCATGCAGCTCCAACATGGCGTCTGACCCGTCCCGTCCAAGTGAGGAGGAGGTGAAGGTGAGCAGAAAGATGAGAGAGCGGGAGGTGAGGAGGAAGGCCTCAGTGGTCTCTGAGTTTCAGCCGGCAGACATCGAGAAGTTAACGGCTTCTGGTCATCGAGCTCTGCAG
>NW_018141776.1:0-298 GCF_001952655.1 Monopterus albus
AACTTCAGAACCATTTTCCAAAACTCATCTGACACTGTGATCCTTTATCTTCAGAACTGAACAGTGTGAACCTTCTCTCACATCAAAAGTTGCAGTGTGCTGTTTGAGTTATACAACAAACCATTTATCACTGATTAAGCAATTTTGCATTCATATTTCAAGTCATTTCTATCACATCAATATTATCCCAGTGGCACAACAGATTCCTAAAGACACTTGTCATTAAGGAAGCATATTACACTACTTTCTATCTATGTCTTCTTTCTGTAAGATGTCATGATTCTATCCCGTCTGATTC
>NW_018141777.1:0-298 GCF_001952655.1 Monopterus albus
ACAGTCTTCCCTTTATAAAGGGCCTGAACCCTACTTGATGACCTTTGACCTGTGATTTGGTCATGGCATCACATGGTCAGAACAATCTTCCCAGCAGCCCCGGGGGACTCAATAAGGTCATGGTGGGCCTGGCAGGCCTTGTCAAGCGGATACTGAGAGCCAATGACTGGGCGCAGCCAACCAGCTTCCACCCCTGCGTGGAGAAACGCTGCACACTCCTGTGTCTCCTCCTGAGACAGGAGAAGAGAGGGAAGACATATGTGAAAGAAACACATCTAAACTAACTGGAACACTGTTT
>NW_018141778.1:0-298 GCF_001952655.1 Monopterus albus
TTTTTCTTGATGAGTGGAGCTGTCAGCTGATGCAGATCTGATTGTGGTTCCTGTTCTCCAGGAGAGTCTTCATTGTCAGCAGATCCGGGATCAGAGTCTACCGTATCTCAAAACAGTAAGATGGAGGTTTCTCTGACTCTCACCAACAAGTTCAACATCTTCAGCGACTCTGATGACGAGCCAGATGCCAGAGGACTACTGCTTAGGTGACTTAGCATGATATCCTCACCTGCTCAGGTGACTGACCTCTGCATTGTTTGCACCAAACAGGTTTCCCTTTTTATAAGTATCTTTTTTT
>NW_018141779.1:0-298 GCF_001952655.1 Monopterus albus
AAAAAAGTGCTTGGTCTGAAGAAGTTCTGCTTTGAAGCCACTGAGCTCCAGTTAATCACGTGTGTAATCACTTCTGTATCTGTTTCCATCTACATTTCTCTCCTGCGCTGCCTTTTTAATCATTTTATTGAAAAGTCCAGAAGTGTATGATAAGAGGTGTTAAGTGGAATGCAGTCACTTCTCTGTATACCATCACTGATATAAATCAGTTTGCTCATGAGTGTGATAGTTAAGCAACGCTTGATCAAAGGAACCTAAAAAGGCTTTGACTGTCAAAGGTTGAGGCCTGAAGCAAGCA
>NW_018141780.1:0-298 GCF_001952655.1 Monopterus albus
CCTGTTCAAGCAAGACTACCACACCAATTCACTGCCACATCTTTCTGTATAAAAGTACCAAACCAGCATTTTTTATTTGGGGAGGTCAGTAGTAAGGTAATAAAACTGGGTAGTAAAATTGCCACATCTCTTTTGCCTCAGCCTCTGTGGAGCAGGGGAGAGACGTCTTGGGGGGTTGTGAGCAGCAGTGTGCAAAGCTGTGATTAAGTGTTGTTTCTGCAATGTGCTGCCATGGCTCTCAAGAAACAGAACCCGTGACCATAATCAATAACATGTCGGACACGGAGCACAACAACTT
>NW_018141781.1:0-298 GCF_001952655.1 Monopterus albus
ACTGACAGTTGCTCCAGACTTTGTGTTTTGGATGCTGCGTGCCTGTCTCTGCGCAACAAAGAAAATCTTCAGGTAGATGCAGAGCATTATGATCACTGGGAGGTAAAATGCAAAAACAAAGCTCATAGTGTTTGCTACAACATTGACTGAATGTTTTTCTAACTTTACAAAAGTGAAGCAATTTCCTATTGTCACAGAAGCAGTCCAGCTCACCAGGATCATGACCACAGCAGCATTATGATTTATTTTAGTTGTATATGTCAGAGGCTGGCACACTGCATAATATCTGTCAATAGAA
>NW_018141782.1:0-298 GCF_001952655.1 Monopterus albus
ACACAACTACAGTGCAGTTTTATTTCATTGTGCTAATCTTGAATGTGTTTTCCCTCTGTCTCTCCAGGGTCCAGGGTGCTGTTCAGATTTTGCTGTGTCCTTTCACTACATTTATGCAGTCCAGATGTATGCTTTGGAGTACCTGACACATCATCTGCGGCCATATGGATACAAATACAGATTTAATCCTGATGAAAGAACTGAAATTAAAACCACAACTAAGTCCAAGTAAAATGTTGGTGTCTGCACACCAGCCTGTGCAGTAATTGCAGGAGAGATTGAGGGTATCATTTGGTTT
>NW_018141783.1:0-298 GCF_001952655.1 Monopterus albus
AGCTTTGACTGTGAAGCAGTAATTCATGAAATTAGAAAGAATTGCAATAATTAAAATATAACATCCATTGTTTTGTTTTGTTTTTTATTTTTTCTGACTCATACATTATGTAAATAAAGGTTTATTCAGAAGTATATTGGAAGAGATTAAAGTACTTCTAGTCAGCAGTTTATAATCTGACATGTTCATGTTAATAGGTTCTCTACAGTTTTATTGGGAACATTCACATTTTATGTATAATTGTGAAAATGTGGTTTAAATTTTTAAACATTTTCATATAATCATCACTTGGACAGAA
>NW_018141784.1:0-298 GCF_001952655.1 Monopterus albus
TCAGGCTGTTCCCGTTAGGGCTCGTTTTTAAACTGTCTGTGATAAAACAGAACATAATTTTCTTCAGATGTTGCTATATCGATCTTATGTCAATTTCTTTTGAAGCCACTAATTGGTTGATTTTTCAATTAAATCTGTAGAAAACTGTAAATTAATTTGAAATTCGTTTGAGTTAACCTGGTGTATGCTACAAGTACATTGGCTATAGACAGATGTGCAGCTAATACAGAGGTCTCCATATTAGTTCTGATTGGCCTAATCTTTTATCACACCAACTCATCACTACACAGCAATTATT
>NW_018141785.1:0-298 GCF_001952655.1 Monopterus albus
TCACATCCTGAGCCACACTGAGAACTGCACCTTTCAGTCACAGCACCAGTGGTGTTGAATATCCAGCAGTATAACTCTTTCATTTAACATACGGTATGTGCCCTATCCAGATCGCTGCAGCACTCTTTCTGTCAACTCTCAAGCTCCATGTCAAACTCTGAGTATCACTCTATGGTCTATGCAATCTGTGTCTACAGCCTAGTTGAAACTTTACACTCGCTGTTTATGGAATTGCTATAAATCATATGCTGAATGGGGTTTTTATTGAATTGAAACTTGATATCATTAGATTATTCCC
>NW_018141786.1:0-298 GCF_001952655.1 Monopterus albus
GTTCAACACATTGCATGCTGTCATTAGCACAGATAAGGGGCCTACTTTTGGAAACAGCTTCACAAAACAGGCAGCACACTTCTTTAAAACAGAAGATGTGATGTTATCTGTGGATGATATGCACAGAGGAGCCAGGAGCTGAGGAGTCAAGCAGTAAAAACCCCTTAGGTAGATGCTAAACAACCTGCCTCGGGAGAAAAACAAACCACACAGAATTCAAAATGCTGGCAAATTAGGCTTTTGTGTATTCCCCTTGGAACCTTAAAATGGAACATGTTATGAGCTCTGAAACAAATAC
>NW_018141787.1:0-298 GCF_001952655.1 Monopterus albus
AAAGCCATTTTTATTGCAGAAAATCTAATGAATCACATTCCGGAAACTCAGGGAACTTTGTCCACACAAGGAGGCACATAAACATTTAATAATTCAACCCAGTGCAACAACACTACAAACTACAACCTGAAAACTTCACGTTTCTTTAACACCATATTTATTGGAGACTTTGAGTTGAAATAAAATATCGTAGTGTTTTTCCCCAATACTGGATTCTTCTGATAACAATCACATCAATGATTTTGGACATCTTACCATCAGTAGCAGTTTCTACAGCCTTGTTCATTTGTATAAAAAA
>NW_018141788.1:0-298 GCF_001952655.1 Monopterus albus
CAAGTTATAGCCCACAGTGCAGCTTGGTGGAGCATAAAGTTCCCCGAATCAGCTGCGAGCAGTTTATTCTGACTGTGTACTGTGGAGGTACTGACAAATATCACAGAATGACTGTGGTACTGACGACAACCTAAAAACCTGGTGATTCTCTGCCAGGTTCTGTCACATCCCGCACCGTTCACTGTACATGGTCCTATCCTCTGAGATCATTTACGGTGAGAGCTGGGTGTTGTAATCCAGTCACGATCATAAGGACCCTCCAGCTGGTTCTTTACCTGCAGTGTGCTTCCATAATGTT
>NW_018141789.1:0-298 GCF_001952655.1 Monopterus albus
AAAAAAAACACTCTGTGGGTAAACAGAGCTGGTTTCCAAGAAGATAAGGTGTACCACCTGCTTCAAATGATTTCACACCATTAAATGGCTGTTATCATTTGTCATCAAAAACATAGATGTGGGTTGGTAGGACACTACTCCACCTCTTAGTTGGCTCAGTAGGTCATTATCATGTTGCCAGACCAAGGCTTTTGCATCAGGTTTAGGCACAAACACAACTTTGTTAGGTTTAGAAAAGAGCATGGTTTGGGTTAAAATAACTATTTACTAAGTAACAACACTGAGCATCACTTTCCAA
>NW_018141790.1:0-298 GCF_001952655.1 Monopterus albus
TTAACTTAAATGATCAGTAAAGTTACTTAATGTCTTGGGAAGGGGATGAGCGGCGATACCAAGGTTGTGGATGGATCCTGCAAAAGGACCAATTAGGCGGTTTCACTTTATTAGACGGATATTAGTGGAGAGAACCAGAAGATGAGGAGCAAGCCCAAATATGCAACCACACTTCAGAAACAAGCCCAAAATAATGCAGCCTGTGACTACAAATTATTTGTAAGCAACTTTACTGAAAAACAAAACCAAATGGGCATAAAATAAGCCCACCTGGCAACACTGCTCACAATGAACAAGT
>NW_018141791.1:0-298 GCF_001952655.1 Monopterus albus
CATAGGTGAGTTTTCCGGCAACCTGGCTGTATATACTGCTTCAGTAAAGAGTGGAGCGTTATCATTAGCATCAAGTACCGTGACGTGTATGACCACAGTCCCGGATCTCTGAGGAGAACCACCATCCACAGCCGTTAGCAATAATTTCATTTCCTGCTGCTCCTCTCTGTCTAACTCCTTGTCTAAAACCAGTTCACCATATTTGCTGCCAGCCCTAGTCGTCTGAATACTGAACACAAAGTGGGGATTTTGTTCTAAAATATAACTCTGAACAGAGTTCTTTCCTATGTCCGCATCG
>NW_018141792.1:0-298 GCF_001952655.1 Monopterus albus
CAAACACTATAATAGGTAACATAAGTAAAATAGAGCATTATAATAAGTGAGCTTAAACACATGTAAAGGCCACAAGCATGAGAATCAAACTCTCTAATCCTTTAACCTCTTGGTCTCCACTACAGTACTTAGAAGTTACTTATGTAAAAGTAAAATATACCTGTAACTAAATCACAATTAGAATAAATATAAAATGAGCTGAACAAGGAAATAAATGATTTTACAGCTCAGTATTTCTTCATCATTGTAAAAACACACAGAACCTCTTCATCTAAACTACATGATACAACACTGTTTG
>NW_018141793.1:0-298 GCF_001952655.1 Monopterus albus
CTTTTTGTGTTGCTGGTTCACATTCATTTTTTTAAGTGACCCGTATCAAGTCCTGATGTGAAGACAGTTGAGGTCGTAAACGGCCGTGCATGCACTGATTGAACTGAAATGTGAGCTGCGTGTGTACAAAACAAATTTTTGCAACGTCAAATCACAGTTTGTAACTACTCAGTTACATGTTCTACCCAGTTTGGCATGATCAGAAGATTCTCCATAAATGTTGGACAACTTTGAAACGTCCTCATTTCTCACTGCTGCTGTTGCTCTCCTTTGTTTTTACTCTTGCTGGTCTGTGATG
>NW_018141794.1:0-298 GCF_001952655.1 Monopterus albus
GCAAAAGCACTTACAGGATGAGAAAACTGATGATTCATCAGTTGTATATGTCAACCTAACAGTCAATGAGAAATTATTTTTGTATGTTGCCTGTATCAAGGGGAGATTCAAGATTTGCCAGTTTTGTGAAGTGAAGATATTCAACTGTAACCAGAGGCAAAATTAATATTTGCGAAATCAGACAATTCAAAATGCTGACTGGACAAGTCAGTTAGGCAACATCACACTGCCTTCATGTAATGTGACAGTAAACTAAATGCCAAAAAAATTAACAGAGAAGAAATCAAATGTATAAAAA
>NW_018141795.1:0-298 GCF_001952655.1 Monopterus albus
CCAGGAGAACCAGAGGACCAGGACGGGTAGGTGAGACAATGTCAGGTTCCCGCACCATAGTTAACAAGTAGGCTAATGACAGTGTCGGAGCACCCACTCCGCAGCACAGCTGGCAAACAGGTTACTCATGGCGGAGGACGAAGGAGAAGGGCACAGCACACAGAAGCAGCGACGAGAACTCAAAACAACTAAACACAGAACAAGCAAAAGATAGAAAACATACCAGGAAATGTAGAATCAAACGTTGAGCAAATTCGGAGCGTGCCAGCGCACCCTTAGAAATAGGGTGTGGAGTTTG
>NW_018141796.1:0-298 GCF_001952655.1 Monopterus albus
AAGCACTGTATTTAGTACAGATGATGAATTTGACTCTGTTCCTACCAGGCTTGCTGTTAGTTTGTCTGTCTGTGCTGACTGAACAGTCTGAGGTCTTCTTCACTGTAAACCTAGTTCTTGACCGAACTTTGTTGAAATTTCCCTCCAGGATCCACTCATGCTGTAACCCCTCATCAGGAGTCATACGCTTGGTTGGATCCCAACTGAAAAGCAGAGAAAAATAATTTAAACATGCAAATGCAGCTTGTAATTTTGACCTTTACTGCAGTGTCATTAAATGATCCTTAATTGAAAAAAA
>NW_018141797.1:0-298 GCF_001952655.1 Monopterus albus
GAGATTCCTTGTTTACATTTTAATGGCCATTGTATATTCTGTAATTAATATCTTTACTGCAGCTTCACTGTTTTATTATCCACACTGACATTTTCATATTTCAGTTGCACTTTAGTCACATCTAGGTGAACAACTCAGGTAAATCCCAGTAAATAATGCAGAGATGCAGCAGATGATTATTTCCATTCCTGAATAACCAGCTGATTATTTCCTTGATAAAACTTCAGAAAACAGTGAAAAATGCCAACTAAAACCAGCCCAAGCTGAAATACGTCTTGGACCTGTTTTATTTGACTAG
>NW_018141798.1:0-298 GCF_001952655.1 Monopterus albus
CATGGGTTGAAGTGGCAGGTGTTAAAGCTTCAAAGTTACCTTCATCATTGTTGTTGAAGGTGTTTCTGAGGAGACACATGAGCACAGCACAGCGCCACAAGCCTCGTGGCAGGCACAGTGAAGAGTCAATATCAGGGGAATAAAAATCCCTTGTGCCCTGTTTTGTATTGTAATTAAATTCATTTTAGTAATGACATGTACTTTATCAGTACCGTTAGTAAGTCAGCGGCTCAAGGTCATCTTGTGCCTGTCCTGGAGCACTAAAGTCACTGCACTGTCACAGATGTGTAAAAAAAAT
>NW_018141799.1:0-298 GCF_001952655.1 Monopterus albus
TGAGGAAACAAGTGGACACAAAGAGAGGGGAGAGGAAATAAGCTGGGAGGAAAGGAGACAAAATGAGGAGACAGGAGATGAGGAAGTGCGACCTTCTCAGACTGCCTCTGACACTCCTGTCGTAGCATCTCCAAATGTCTGATCTTGAACTTCCTGTAGTCCTGCTTGGTGGCTGACAGCAACAGCCCTTTGGGGTCCAGAGGCCCGAACACGTCGTACCAGATGGGACTTCCCTCTAGGTCGTAACCACACATTCCTCCAGGCACGTACTTCTCAACCACCTGACGGCCACATGAAG
>NW_018141800.1:0-298 GCF_001952655.1 Monopterus albus
CCCTCACTCTCATACATACAGTACATATACACCCCCTATCCACTGAGGTCAAGTACAAGACTGTATGTGGGAATGTCAGATTTGAAATGTTATTTTGTTGTTCACTATGTTTGCTCTAACCTTCTGAGCATCTTCTCTGTTTCTTTGTTCTGTCTCTGTTGTTCCCACTGCTCACTCTTCATCCCGTTCTGTCTCTTGCTCTTTCTCGGCAGGTTTCAGAAACATGTCCACACGTACAGAATCCTCCCAGATGATGAAGGATTTCTGGCTGTACAGGTACAGAGGAGACACACATACA
>NW_018141801.1:0-298 GCF_001952655.1 Monopterus albus
CTATAGACACAGAGATACATGCGCACAAACACACACAAAATTCATATCCTGTTAAACTTATGAAAAATTTCCTCCTTTGTTTTCTAAGTTCCCCATGAACCCCCATCTCTGCTATATACAGTATATTATAGCGATATTTAATATATGATTCATGTGATTCTTATGAGCTGTTTGTAGCCTTTAAAAGTAATCTTCAGTTTGGCTGGCTGAACAGAGCAGACGGAGGTTCGACAACAAAGGCCAACTTGCAGTGAAAGGTACAGACAGGTGATAAATGACAGATTAAACCAACATAAAG
>NW_018141802.1:0-298 GCF_001952655.1 Monopterus albus
TGCCAGGAAAGGGGAGAGAACTTTCCATTTTCTCCCATTAGAACAATCAAGTGTCCACCTTGAGTCCCACCATCTTGGAGGTTGCCAAATGATGCATCACTGAACACAACCATCTGAAGTGCACTGTCTCTGCCCAAGTTTTGAAAGTTCAGTCGTACCTTTTTTGATTTGAGTTTGCACACAACTCTGTTTGCCTCATGAACAGTTTGTACAGTTGCATCCTTAATGCTTGAAGCCAAGCTACTGCCCTCAAACAGTACATCTGGTCTGCTCTGTCGTGCCACCCAAAGAATTTGAC
>NW_018141803.1:0-298 GCF_001952655.1 Monopterus albus
CTGGGTTGTTTGGTAATAAGCTTTGAATGTTAGAGGGCTGTTAAGAGAATTTCTCTCTGCACTTGGCCAGCCTCTGGTTTGAACCAAGACACTGGCAAAACAAGCCAAAATGTTCTTATTTTAACATGTACAAAAAAAGTTTTCTTTACTGATCATGTATAAAGTGTGAGATATTAATCAGACTAATGAACTTGCTAATTGTTATTTCCTGGAGTAGGAGGAGCTACTGTTTGTGTGAAGACTTGGAGCTTCTCACAGGAGTCCAAATCCATGCTTCTGCAAGCAGGTAGCTGTGTGG
>NW_018141804.1:0-298 GCF_001952655.1 Monopterus albus
CCTGTGGTCAACTATTCAGTTACTGAGTGTGGAACTAAGCATTTCACTTGTCAAGTGAAAGACTTTGAAGAGTTTAAAAGTGAAATAATACTGGAGCTATCCACAGAGGGTGAGTATTGATCCAGACAGATTATTTACATTTCTGGGTACACATTCCTGTAATTACATGTACTGAGATCAAAACCAAATTCTTTCTGTCCAGTATTTGATTGTCAAAATGATCCTGTATATGGTGATGGAAAAGAAGATGACATGGCTGAAGGTCCCTGCCCACCAGACAAGGAGGGAACAACGACAG
>NW_018141805.1:0-298 GCF_001952655.1 Monopterus albus
AAAAGCTGTCCAATGAATCAATGGGCTCTTCTGTTTTCAGTGGACAGTAAGGTCCCTGTGCTTCAAATAAACTGTTCTCTAAAACCCTCTTCAGAATACCTTGGATAGTTTGATCGGGCCCCTGGAGGTCAGACCATATGGGACTCGATGACATTTCCATGCACTTCAGCCCACCAGTCAAGTCGGTCCCAGTTTAAAGTATTCTAATGGATTCCAAAAAGTATTTGTCTCCGGAGAGTCGGCAGTTTCAGTTTTTGCTGCTCTGTGTTGCAGCAGGTGGTGACGGTGTCTTTTCCTT
>NW_018141806.1:0-298 GCF_001952655.1 Monopterus albus
AAAGATTGTGTTTTTATTGACTGTGAGCACAAGGAAAAACAAAACAATGAGTCAAATGACCATGAAGAGGGACGGTGTTACGTAACTCATGGTTAAGCTAACACAGGAACAGCGTTAGAGAACTTTAATCAAACGAGGACGAGGCTGTAGACTTTTCAGTAAGTTTGTTCTTGTAAGGGAGCATTTGGTTATGTGAAGACTGCTCAGCGAGGCAGTCCTGTCTGAGTTCACCCACACCCCAGCAGCAGCTGACTTTTCTTCCATCTATGGTTAGGGTTGACTCAGTCCACCATGCTGT
>NW_018141807.1:0-298 GCF_001952655.1 Monopterus albus
GGCCTTTTCCACTGGAAGAGCTAGAAAGTTGGAGCCAGCAGTTACTGACGTGGCCTGTTACTGTTCACTGACAACACATGAAGCTTCTTATACATAAACTCACCAGCAGCTCTACTCAGAACCATCACAGCACAAACCAGAGCCAGCAGCTTCATGGTGAAGACGAGGAGACGATGCAGCTGCTGAAGATGATGAGTACCTGTAAAGCACAGAGACAGATGTTAGAGATGCTGCTGTAGGGAAGACATCAGCTCAGTGAGCGGCAGTCAGAGGAGGATCATGGGGTTTGTGCTGAACC
>NW_018141808.1:0-298 GCF_001952655.1 Monopterus albus
GAACCAGAGAAGTACCAGGAGTCAGCAAGCTTCTGCTTTTGGCTTCATAGATGCTCAGAGTCTCTTTGGTGGACTGCAGGTATACTCCTGCAATGCTGTTGGATCCCTCGAGGTACTTGCGCACTGAGTCCATTTCGCTCACTTCCCTCACCGTGACTTTACCAGCACTAAGATTTTTGTAAAGTTCCTCGTTGATGATTTTTGATTTAAACAGCTCAGTGGCAGAGACATCTTTCCTTATGCCATGGAAGTTTTGACCTTGACTTGTCCCTGTGATTGTGGTAGTAGCGGTGGTGGT
>NW_018141809.1:0-298 GCF_001952655.1 Monopterus albus
GATCTCAGAAATACTGAACCAAATGCCCTTAAACTGCAGCCGATGGCTCGGAAATTCTATGCCGATGCCCAATTTGGTCAAACTTTGTGTGACTTTTTAAGATTGTTTTTCACATTCACTCCTTCTAAATAATCTAGACCGTACCTGCCAGCTGTTGGCTCTGGGCTACCTCAGTGCGACTGCAGCCTGGTGACATAACGAGGACGAGGGAGGGCACACGTGCCTCAGCCAACCAGCCGTCCATGTCGCAGCCTCATCGGGGCATCTCCACGCTGTTAAAGGCGGGGGATGATTAGTG
>NW_018141810.1:0-298 GCF_001952655.1 Monopterus albus
ACAGAATTTAATGGAAAAGTTGTGAAATTTTAGGGGCCATGCTGACCTCTGATCTGTTGCTGATAGTGTCTGCTCCAAGTTGTTTTGCTTGCCACAGAGACTGCACTATCTGCATATGCGACAGAGCATAGTATCCGTCCATTCTGTCCTTACTAAACACAATGAAAGTACAATGGTGGAAACATGTATGTTTTATCTTTCTGAAATTTTTGCTTGTATTTTCATCAGTTTTCATAGCAGTTGAACTGTAAAACCAAATAACAAAAGTTAAATTGCTGGTCCAGTTGTTTAGTAAGCT
>NW_018141811.1:0-298 GCF_001952655.1 Monopterus albus
CACCATTGTCTAGTGATTATGCTCGAAGGAGACGACCCAACACCATATCGACCTGTCAAAACATAATTCTTCTACTTCGCCTATTTCTTTTGTTGTTTAATGGCATTTGAAAAGTGCAATTAGCAATGTGACGCAATATTTAAATGCCTCACTTCAACACCTGAAGAATCACGTGACCACTCCAGAGGAAGACTCATCACGTGGTCATACTCCTGTCAGCCAGGTGTCCCTTCCTAATACTAGCTTTCCTGAACAAAAATAGCAGTAAAAGAACTGTTTCTGCGTGGTCTCAGATTTA
>NW_018141812.1:0-297 GCF_001952655.1 Monopterus albus
CTTGGTTACATATCTCAAAACAAGAAGCCCATTGTTCTCTAATTGGATTAAACATGATTGTTTTGTAAAAGAATAAAGTAATCATCCTGCCTCCATCTTTTATTTTCTGCATACTGTTTGTTGTTTTGTTCTGGTGCAACCCCTGGTCCTAAACTCACTGTAATCTGGCGGATTGGTTCCAGACAGCCTTTGCTGCCATCTGAGCAGCTTCAGCTAGGGTTTCTGCTTCCTCACCTACACTATATCCTATTCTAAAGCCTTCTATTCCCCCTCTTCGAGCAGCTGACCAAATTTCTG
>NW_018141813.1:0-297 GCF_001952655.1 Monopterus albus
AAAAAAATTCAGCCACTCCACTGTTTGATAGTCTGATGACACATACTTTCTGATCCCCTGGTGTAGAACTGCTTCATGGTGTCATAGAGGCCGATGCGGACTGAGGCAAAGCCCATTTGTCTCTGCAGCCCTGCCACCAGTCCACTGTACAGACTCCTGGGGCCCTCAGTCTTCACCATGGTGAAGATGGTGCCATACACACCTCTGTATTGTGCCCTCTGGCCTTTCACTAAGGGCTTGGATTCACCTTGAATCTAAAGTAAACATAAATTCTCAACAAAATCTGTGAAGGACATA
>NW_018141814.1:0-297 GCF_001952655.1 Monopterus albus
TGATGTATGTGGTCTGTCTTTTTGTTCAACTTTTTTTAATCTGGCTCTCGTTCAGACATAGCTCTCTCTTAATCTCATTGTATATTTCTTTGCAGTGACAATAAAGGCTTTAATCTTATTTTATATAAAGCTACTGTATATAATGTTGTGATATATAACTTGCAGTAAAATAGCCTTTATGTATATTTGTCATTTCAGCTATAAAATATAGACACCATATACAAATAACATGACAAAAACAGATTTAACATGTCTGAGTACAGTATCTCAAAACCCAAGTGTAATAACAGAATAGTA
>NW_018141815.1:0-297 GCF_001952655.1 Monopterus albus
ATAAAAAGTCATCACTGAGCTTTGTGTGTTTTCTCTTCTCACACTCTTGTTGTCAGTAACTTTCCTCTTTTATTCACCTAATTTGATCATGTTTCTACCACGTTCACTGTATGTTATGGTACTAATAAACTTAAGGAAGAGAAACCACCTGCCTGTGTGTCTCACTGCTTTGTAATGACTGAGACACCTTTCTGTCCCACACTGTCCCACCCACTGACTGTAGAAAAGATGGACAGCCTGGCAGCTGCAAAAATGAAGCCACCATGAGTCGGTCGCCCCCTGGTGGCTGGTTGCAGT
>NW_018141816.1:0-297 GCF_001952655.1 Monopterus albus
TGTCAGCTGATTCAAGAAAATATATTTTATTCTTTTGTTAAACTCCACAATATCTTTAGTTTTTCCTCTTCTGCCAAGTATGACTGTAAATAAGTACTTTTATTAGTGATGAATGACTCCATTAATTATTTGGTCAAAACCGTGACATTCAACTTGGAGCACAACTGAACCTGTCCCCATTGCTTCTCTTTGTCTGATATTCAGTTTACTATCACACAGGACCAAAAGGATTAACAGCTAAAGACAATTAGAGTTGCCAACTAATTTTCTGCTGATTGATTCAGCCAAAAAAAAAAA
>NW_018141817.1:0-297 GCF_001952655.1 Monopterus albus
TGAAGTGTTGCTGCTACTTTTTGAAGATTTATCTAATCTGAATCTTTCATGTGTCAGCTACTTAGCAGGTGTTAGATCATTTACTTGAGATGGTGATGAGTAAATTCCATGAAAAACCATGAAAAGCAGTGATCGTTTGTCCCATTTGTCTTTAGTATACCCAGCTATAGGCTGCTATGTGATTTTCTTAGGCTTAATACTGTGGCGGTGCATTAAAACACTCACAGTACTGTTCTAAGGGCATATTTGCCATATGGAAGCAGCCAGCTTCTGTCAGTGTTTTTGTCAGACACACAA
>NW_018141818.1:0-297 GCF_001952655.1 Monopterus albus
AGTCACTGACTTTGACCATAAGCGGATTTATTGTTCTTGCTCTGTGTGCGGTGTTACATAAACATGTAGTGATGTGCGTCCTTTGGTGGACTGGTCATACACATGGACATATTCAGGTTTCTACTCTGAAGAGTTCGGTCTGAGCTGAAAAAAAGTGATTGCTGAGTTTGTAAACGGAGCCAAAACACACATCCAAGCCCAGTCAGAACTTCACAATGGAAAACATTTTCAGTTCATTTGGCACTCTATGTACGTATGTACCTAATGTTCTTTTCATACACTCACTCAGTGACACTC
>NW_018141819.1:0-297 GCF_001952655.1 Monopterus albus
GTGTGTGTGTGGACACGAGGCCACCAAAGGTCACATGATGTGATCTCACCTCCACCTGGTCTTAATGTGGTGATGTGTGGGCCTTTACATTTCCACCCGCTGGATCTTTTCCTGATCCACCAAACATCCACACAGGTTGAGGTCCCCTGGTGTAAGCTTTTCATGTAACACTGACTCTGTTTGTCTGTCTGATAGAGAACTACTACTTCCTGCCTGATAAACAGGATCCTCTGCTGTGTGGAAACAGCTCTACTGCAGGGTACGTTCACATCTGTGACACGTACTGACTACAATAAT
>NW_018141820.1:0-297 GCF_001952655.1 Monopterus albus
AACATCTGCTGGTGTTTCTTCAGTCCTGGCTCTGGCGTCGTGATGGGCACAGGGAGACTTATTGTATAAGGACTTCTCCCTCGGGTTGTTCGTTTTGGCCACTCAGCTGTGGACCTGTTACTGGATGAACTTGGGCTTGTTTTTCAAACAGAAAGAAGGTTTAGGGGGTTAGAGTGCCATTTTCACACCAAAAGCTACAAATTAACCCCTTTAGTCTTCATCTATCTTGATGACAAACCAGGCTACAGCTGTACTGCTATAATAACCTAAACGTGCACGGATTTTGTGCCATAACTG
>NW_018141821.1:0-297 GCF_001952655.1 Monopterus albus
AAAGAAATGTCTTCAGCAAATGCGGTGGGTGATGAACCTGTGGTGCTTTGGTTTTTATTTTATAATCAATTCGTCATGAATTTGGGTACGCAGTTAAAGATAGCATGCTAATTAACGCTACCGCCTTCTTTCAGCTTCTTCAGCATTACAGTACAGCATACAGACTAACTAGCTAGCTGAGTGTGGGTTTATTTATTGGTGTTACAGCAATGCTAACGTTTTCACTTCTGATAAACTTTTATTCGTTAAAACAAGAAAATGAGGGTTAGGAAGTAAAATTAGCTCAGAATAAAAAAA
>NW_018141822.1:0-297 GCF_001952655.1 Monopterus albus
ACAATGTAATCATCAGACTAACAGCAGTGACAATTTTGAAGTATGACTGATGGGGAGGAAGAAGACAGCAGTGGCAGCAAGGCCAGAATATAAAGGAAGTGATTTAAAAAATGAGACTGGAAGCAAAAGGAGAAAATATCAGAATGGCAAAGAATAACAGAGATAAAAGCAAAGCTGAGGAGATGCTTGGGGGGTGAGAGTCAGGTTCAAAACAGAACAGGTTATCCATGCACTGTTATTGTGCCCAAACTCCTTTGAACTACTGTCTTTTAGGGATGCTCCGATCCACCTTTTTTT
>NW_018141823.1:0-297 GCF_001952655.1 Monopterus albus
TGATTTGCTGAGACACCTTGACAGCTGACAGTGTGCACAAAACAAGGCCCCAGAGCCCAGTGTTCACTGTCCTTATCGTACTGCCTTTCTGCTCTGCTGTAAAGCCAGAATTTGGTCTGGTGGACATGTGCTGATGCTACATCAGCATACACAGCAGGGAATTGGGAGAAACCTCAAGCTATTCTTTTAACAATGTTTTATATTAACATAGTCAAGGTTCAACATTTTAATTGTAATTTCTGGGCAGATAGGAAAGATGACCAAATCAAACCTGTTATTATTCATGTTTAGCCTTTT
>NW_018141824.1:0-297 GCF_001952655.1 Monopterus albus
TGTGCAATAAGTCAAACAGCAGACCAGAGACAAGATGTACAAGCTTCTTACCTGAAGTAAAAACAGTCTCTCCGGTCATTCGCCATGGGCCTATTACACTTCAGCTCAGTGGCCTAGATAAGAGAAGTAAAAACTATATATAACAACAAATATTAGTTATCAGGGTAATTACAAACCCGCTGTCTGTTAGTCTGTCACTCACTGTTTGAGGAGGTGTTTTTTCTGACACTCCCTCCCACAGCCACATGGATACAGCAGTCGGGTTAAAAGTTGTAATTGGGCTACCTTCATCAGACA
>NW_018141825.1:0-297 GCF_001952655.1 Monopterus albus
TAAGAATATGAAATTCATGTTCAAAAACATTACACAGCAAAAGTGTATTGTCCATAAATGATTTATTACAGTCATTTGCATTGCATCTGTCTGCAGAGACTCAAAGAAGAACATTCTGTTGGCAGAATCTTCTAACAACACTGGAAGAGCTGAAACAGTGGAAATGTAAAGTGCTGTGGATCAGCAGTTGAGCAATTAGTCTGTACGAAGCTGATCGTTCCAGTAATCATGACTGAGCATTTCCTCAGCACAGACACACAACCATCCGTTCCATCATCAGCTCTTCATAAACACCAC
>NW_018141826.1:0-297 GCF_001952655.1 Monopterus albus
TCATGAAGGAGGATTCACTGCTGGATCAGGTTGACTCAGACAGGGGTTCCTAATAAACTGGCAACACTGTGTGCATTTCTGTCTTTACAGTCACAGACTTCCTTCCTGTGAAACGGCACAACAGCTGCTATCTCCTGCCTCCAACCAGTAAGTGACACTGAACTGTATCTGACTTTATCTCATAGACTCAAACTGCAAGAACGTCAGTAAAACTCTGAAGTGAAACTGTAGATGAATAAATACAAGCTGGTGTTCGACTTTTGTTCTTCACAGTGTCAGAGCTGAGGGTCATCCTGC
>NW_018141827.1:0-297 GCF_001952655.1 Monopterus albus
TGAGAATCCACACAGGCGAGAAGCCATTTTCCTGCAAAACCTGTGGAAAGAGCTTTGTATCGACTAGTTGCTTGGCAGCCCACATGAGAACCCACAAAGATGAAAAGCCGTTTTCTTGTAAAACATGTGGGAAGCATTTCAAAGTTAATAAGGCCTTGTTGGGCCACATGAAAACTCACGCAGCTGAGAAGCCGTATCTCTGTACTACATGTGGTAAGAGACTTTGTAGCAGGACAGCACTGAAAAGGCATACGATGATCCACACTGGTGAGAAATCGTATTCTTGTAAATTGTGTG
>NW_018141828.1:0-297 GCF_001952655.1 Monopterus albus
ATGTGGCAGGACAACACAACGTGACACTAAGTCATACCAGAGGCTGTGAGGGCACAAAACATGACAGCATACAGGAGAAACATGACATGGCACAGCAAAATATGATACCACATGAAAAACAACAACATATGACAACCAACCAGTGACATGACAACCAACAGCAGACAGAATCGGAGCAATACGAGCCTGAGCAGGAAGAGTCCATCTGCTGCTGCTGTGAGGCTGGAGGGCGAGGCAGCAGATGGACTCTCTGCTGGGCTGCCTACTCCACCTCTCAGCTCCATGCGCCTACATCAC
>NW_018141829.1:0-297 GCF_001952655.1 Monopterus albus
TTAACCTACTCCTAACAGTACAAACTGTTGTTCTCTCCTCTTCCTCCTCGCTAGAAATGATGAAACCCTTTGTTTAAAGCCCAGTATCTGTTGCAGCTGCCTGGAGTTTATCATCAGTAATTGTCAGATAGATCTCCAGCAGGCAGCAGAAGGATGGGAGGCACAGAGAACACAAACAGTAGTTTGTGTCACACAACAAAGGAAACGTTAGATTATAGTATATAAAAGTGATTGTTGCAAATAATTGTCCTCCTTGTGTTTCTACTATCTCCACTTCTGAGCCCTTTTCATATCTTT
>NW_018141830.1:0-297 GCF_001952655.1 Monopterus albus
CTATGGTAATTTTTGAGGCTGTTATTAATAGAAGAGTTGTAATGAATTGCATTATATGAAGTGGTCTTTCTAATTCCCTTAACATTTAAGTTAACGGGTAGAATATTAAAAAGCCACCTCAAGAAGCATGCTGAAAACCAATGGCATCTTTCCTAAGAACCTCCAGCTTTGTTGTTCGGGATTACATGTACCTGGATATTACTCTAAATAAAGCACTGCAGTTGATCAGTAATTGTTTTATATGAATTCTAAAATCTCTTAGCAACTAGTGTACAGGTTGTTAGTAGAATTAATATT
>NW_018141831.1:0-297 GCF_001952655.1 Monopterus albus
TGGTTTGATTATCTCAGCTGCTGTTGGTGCATTACGCAACCCAGAGTCAGGTAAAAGTTCAAGCCTGCTGTGGACACAAGGTTTCACTCAAGTGTCCAAATGTTGACTTTGACACCATGGATTTTGTCTCGATGGGATGGTACAAGGTCAGCCACGCATTTCAGACTTCCAGGCATAAATCATACTAAACTAAAGCTATGATAAATGTTAGTAAAATGACTTTGTGGTTGCTACTTTGAACAGTTAAACAAAGAAAATAAAGATGGCATTATCAGGAGAAGTAAAGGTGATAAGTCC
>NW_018141832.1:0-297 GCF_001952655.1 Monopterus albus
ATTATCATTGTCAACCAACACTGAAAACGTGTTATAGACAAATATCACCTCTGAGAAACAACAGAGAAGAGGACGCCAAAGGAAGATTTAAAGAAATTCCCAGCTGCAAAATCTGCAACTGATCATCTGAAGAATGTAAGTGTGCCCTCATGTTTGACCAGACTGTGTTCACAATTCAGTTATTGTATCATTATATTATGTTCTTATTTATTTCATTTCATTTTTTGTCTGTCAAGGGCAAGAAATGCAGTCAAGGTAATACAACATGTACATCACACATTTTCAAGGCTGAGATAA
>NW_018141833.1:0-297 GCF_001952655.1 Monopterus albus
CCAACACACACAGGTGGAGAAATGCAGCTCCTGCTCATGGTTCCTCTCTCATCGACATTAACTAAATTATACAAACGTGGGTTCATGGTTAAAAGTGACCATTAGGCAGCTGATTGTTATGAACTGGTCAGAGCATCAGGTGAACTGTTCCTCACAGGGGCAGAGCTGCACTAGTGACGCAAAGTATCGCACAGTAAAAATACTGTCAAAGAAAAAGTCCTGCATTCAGTTCTTTACAGTTAAATAATAATAATATGGTCTAATGATTTGTGTTGTTACAGTTTGCTACTCAAGAAT
>NW_018141834.1:0-297 GCF_001952655.1 Monopterus albus
TTGTATATTTACACTTGTAACTTGGTATAGAATCACTGAAATGAAAGGCAGGACCTGGGTTTTCACAGTAACAGTGTGAGAGTGTCTGTGCATTCAGTCATTCAGATTTAACAGTATGAGAACATGCTTCAGGTGCATCCCACTGAGTGTATTTTTGTTTCTTACTAACCTGTGTTTTTGTCACTTTGTGCTTGTGTCGCCACCAAATTATTGTAAGCAGCTGAACAAGGTGTCTTTGTTATCATACCCACACCACCCACATTGTAGAGCTCAACTCTGTGTGTATGTATGTGTGTG
>NW_018141835.1:0-297 GCF_001952655.1 Monopterus albus
TGCCAAATATTTCTGTAGCGTTTCCCAAAAACTGTTCTTAGCAAGATCTGTGGATTATCCTGAGTAAACAGGACATTGCTTCTAAAAGGTGACACCACTGGTGAAATTTTTAAATGTCATTTCACCATCACCCCCACTGTTCATCTGGTCAAAAATAAGTATAGGGGCATTCCATTTTGTCAGCAAGCAATGGTGATAGATTAGAGCTCAATACTGTGCCTCAACTTTTCACAAAGCTTTTATTGTGTACATTAATATACAGAAGTACTACTCATAGACCTTAATGTAACCAACTTT
>NW_018141836.1:0-297 GCF_001952655.1 Monopterus albus
CTAGGCAAGCAGACACTTAGCTGTCACAGGTCTTTGAGTTCTCACCATGCCCCCACGAGTCGCACATGGACGCAGAATTGTACTGTGGCTCTTAATGTGAAAGGCTTAATTTATTGCAATGTTGTTATGGTGGGAGTCAGATGGATGTCTCCTGGGTGCTATAAAGCCCCACACAAGATGACTGTCAAATATCCTAGTAACAGTCTAGAAATTGTTTTGGGTTTAGCTGGGTTACATTTTTATGCATGCATTTATCTGCAACCTCAAAACAGTTGGGACGGTATGTAAAATCCAAAT
>NW_018141837.1:0-297 GCF_001952655.1 Monopterus albus
TACATCACTAATGTGTGGGAAATCTAAATATTGATGTACAAGATGTATGTGTGTTTTAAAAGGCCCCTAAAATGGTTTCATTTTACAGATAATGCCTATGATCCAGATGTCAGTGCCAAACAGTTCTGGATCGATAAGACTGTGGTCGGTGACCAAGAATGCCTCACCTTTATGGACAATGGAAATGGACTGGACAATGAAACTATGCATAAGATGCTCAGGTACAGATGCTACTGCTTGGTATTAATGTTTTTGAATTGTAAAAGTGGTGATTTATATCTTTAAATATAAGATGTT
>NW_018141838.1:0-297 GCF_001952655.1 Monopterus albus
CGGGTGTACATCCCTCTCAAGTAAGATTATTCAGACATACTAATGCATAATCAGGTGAAAGTAAAGTAGCACTGACAGGATCAGGGATTAAGATTTACTGAACTAAATACATGCAGGTGTGGTACTGTGAAGTCTTTGGGATGATGAAAATTATATTATTTTTATTCAAATTCTAGTAGACAATTTTGAAATGTACTTTCTGACACTGTAGTCAGAACACACAAATACATAAATAATGTTGATGATACCAGTAATTAATGTTTTTCTCTATAGGTACAAAAGCACTGTAACAAGAAG
>NW_018141839.1:0-297 GCF_001952655.1 Monopterus albus
TCACCAAATTTTTCACCCTAAAAAATGTGCTCATACACCCTCAGGCCACCCAAAACACATGGAACTTACTTCAAAGCACAAATGAAGAATTTAATTGGAAGATCAAAGCTCTGCAGATCAATAGAATGTCCAAAACATATTTAGACAGTGCCACATTATGGTATCTGAAACTATAAAAATAAACATTCACAAAGCCTATGCAGTAAAACTGAATCTTACCTTATGAAAATGCACAAGTCTTTCAATAGCCTCTGTTGGACTGATCCTAGTCCTCTTCCTCCCAGGAGAAGGTGGCAG
>NW_018141840.1:0-297 GCF_001952655.1 Monopterus albus
ACCCATGTCTCGTTATCTCCGGTCTCCAGCTCATATATACTCTTTCCTTCCCATCAGTTAGTTGCTGGTTCATTACGTACATGTTCCAAGGATACTGTATGCTCCGAAGCCTGTCGTCATGTTTCCCCGTTCCCTCTAAATTTTTCTCCTCGATATTCCTTGCCTGCTAGTCCCTACGCTCTGAGTCTCTCATATATATTTACATAACATAGATTTCCTCATAATTGTGTACATACAGTATATTGCCTACATGTTCTAGTATAAATGTGAATATATAGTGGCAAGAAAAAGTATGTG
>NW_018141841.1:0-297 GCF_001952655.1 Monopterus albus
ACTACTGGTTAGAACTTTGTGTTTGTATGTGACAGCAAGGCCAGTAGCAAACATCAACACAACAATTCATATCAGTGCTGCCATGCTTATTACTGCCACATATTTACTGGAAAGCTGTTGAGGAGTGAGTCATGTGACAGACAGATAGAAAGAAAAGCAAAGGGAAGAAAGAGATGTGTAGTAGCTGACTGCAATTTCAACTGACTGTGTGACAAGCATGCAAAAAACAGTGTTTATGCCTACCTGTTTTCAGCACATATGCATCTTAATTTAGCTTTGTGCCCATGTGCAACACCT
>NW_018141842.1:0-297 GCF_001952655.1 Monopterus albus
AAATTTCCCATAGATAAAAATAGATATTGTTTGACGGAGGATGATCAACATACGTATCCGTCTGAAAGTACAATTTTGTACTCACTAAAGAGTAGCATAACTATTCATTGTTAATTATACAAGGAGAGATTTTGGATTCAGTCAGTTTTTACATTCACATTTGGACTTGTCATAGCATGAAACACACAGGCATCATTAACACTGATTATGACATTTCCAGTAAGCATCTCAGTAAGCCATGCATGAGCCATCATGACCAATACCAGGACCGTGGAACTTAATGCACCATTGTGTAGT
>NW_018141843.1:0-297 GCF_001952655.1 Monopterus albus
CACCACCAGCCTCACCACGCAGGTTAGTTCCTCCCTTTTAATTATTTTGATTTGTGGTGATTGATTTCAAAAAGAAAATCCTGCCCTGTCCATATTTTAAGGTCTGTTACTCCATTGCTTTGTACCCGACAGTTCCGCACCTACTCTTTGAAAGATGGCCGAGAAGGAAAACCTCTGCCAATCATCTTGTGCGATACAATGGGACTGGAGGGAAGCACACTGGCGGGGCTTAATATAGATGACATCAGCGGTATCCTTAAAGGTCACCTGCCAGACCGTTATCAGGTAGAGTTGTTC
>NW_018141844.1:0-297 GCF_001952655.1 Monopterus albus
ATACTTTTTGCTGCACTGTATTTGTTAGTAGTTATTTTACCAGTTAAAGTTTTGCATACAAACCTACTGAAGGGCTGAAATGCACTGTTATACATTTATCTACTGGCTGACAGTAGACATAGCTTAAAGGTATTCAGTGTACTGTGATTTTAGACAAGAACAAGCAGTTTGAAAGTGTCACTCTGGTTCAGGGTAACTGTGATCGGCAACTCGCTATTTTCTTTAGTTTTACACATCAAACTATTGATTAATCAAACAGGACTTTTACTTGTATGCAGGACTTTAATCAGAAACAGA
>NW_018141845.1:0-297 GCF_001952655.1 Monopterus albus
GTTCTGTTCAAATGAATGAGAAGGCCACATTTTTACACAGTGCTGTAGTCTGTTTGAATTTTGCCTTGCCTTTAAAGAAATAGGCATTTTGGGGCGTGCAGTTAGTTGCTTTCTTTCTTTGAGTGATATGAGAAGATTGTCCGTACTGTAAATATGACGCATCACCAGGAGCCAATTAGCGGGAAACAGGGGAAAATGGCTGTAGTTTAGTGTAGAAATGACATGCTGTGGTACTTTTGGACAGAGGCTAGCTGTTTCCTTCTCTTTCAAGTCTTTGTACTAAGCTAAGCTAACCAG
>NW_018141846.1:0-297 GCF_001952655.1 Monopterus albus
TTCTCACTCATTATTAACCAGCATTGGTTTATAGTTATAGGCAAATGTGAGTGCCAAAGTAATTATTCAAGTGTGAAACAGCCTGCCTTCTCTTAATATCTTTGTCCATTTCTGAAAATATAACAGTGAGGCATAGGTGTGTGTATATACAGTCTATTGCCCTGACAGATTGTATAGAGCAGTGCTTTAAGTTAACTGCCATGAAACTTATGTTTGCTTATTTCATTTGTTGTTTGTTTGCAAAGTAGTGACGAACACAAAGTACAGCTGAGGTTGTACTTTGAGGCTCCGAAAAAA
>NW_018141847.1:0-297 GCF_001952655.1 Monopterus albus
GTTATATTTTATTGGCCTAAAAGTGGCCAAATTTAAATATGCTGACTAAAAATACTGGCATTTGTCTAAATGTTTGTAACGTAACTGTAGACTTTAGGTTTATCCAAGAGTGTGAAAGCCTCCAGTGTCCAGACACAACAATCGACACGTCCTCAGTGGTGACTACAACCCTGTTGACACTGTTAATGATCGGTGCAAACAGAAACACTGCGCTGCCTGTTCTTTTCTTTTACATCTCTGACTTTTGGTCCACAGATAAAATGTGTGATCAGATAAGTGATGCCGTACTCGACGCGT
>NW_018141848.1:0-296 GCF_001952655.1 Monopterus albus
TTGACTGCTGAACAAATTCCTCTTACTTTTGCTTTGTCATGTGAATTTCATTTGTCTCATAAATCAGTTGATTTATTTCAATTAATATGTATAATATAATGTATATAATTAGAATTTTAGCATCTCGGTGCTGGCAGAAATAACAAACCAGTGGTCAATCGGTGAAACTCTGACAGGAGATGAATTCTTTCAAAAATAGTTTTTGGTTCTTCTCCGATATGGCTGATGTTTGTGCCATCTGTGGGGAAAATGCTAAAGGCATAACTTCCACTCAGTTTTTGTCTGGAACTTTACAA
>NW_018141849.1:0-296 GCF_001952655.1 Monopterus albus
ATGTCTTACCCAAAGTTAAGTGTTTCGTTGAGCTTTTGGTGGATTATCATTTGTTTCTCATCGACCACCAGCAGGTTGTCCACAGCGTTAAGCCTTGTTAAATACCTAATAATGAAAAATGACCATCATCATGGGACTCAAATAAAGTCATTTTGAAATGATTTGTGCAAATAAATTGCATTGGCTCCAACATGCTCCTAAGCTATTTAAAAGCAATCATGAGGCCTTTGGTACTCACCTAAAATATAAAGCAGTCAAGTGGACAACAAGAAACACAAGACAGCAGCCAGCTGCAG
>NW_018141850.1:0-296 GCF_001952655.1 Monopterus albus
CGTCAACATGGACATAAACACATTTAGGAGTCTGGACTTGAATGTGATCAAAGTAAGAATACTTGTTAAGGAGCTGATAACAGAATGGGTTTTAGACAAGACATTAAAGAGTTGTATATAAGATTTTTGAATCAGATATTTAAAGGAATAGTTCCAGATTTTAAAAAGGTTTCCATATTTGATTTCTTTCGAGGAGTTAGATGAGCAGATACATACTATTTTCATACATGTCTGTTAAATAGCTTAGGTTAACATAAAGACTGGAATCAAGGGAAAACAGCTAGCCTGGCTCTGTC
>NW_018141851.1:0-296 GCF_001952655.1 Monopterus albus
ATTTGTCAGTGTCATTACAATATAGGTATGTAAAGAGTGCTGAGGTAACGGGAATATGGGTTGCTGTGAGGGTTGACTATCTGGGCTTTTGCTAGTACCATATCTAACTGTACATAATCGTACACTGATTGAAAAAGAGGAAAAACACGCTGTATCAGCATTCAGAGGCCATATAGAGCTATGATGTTCTCCAGTCAGTAGCACATGTAAGTTTACAGCAAGTCTTTTAGCACTGCATTTCAAATGACAGTCAACTGTTTCCATGGGAAGTGGCAGCCTAAGTCCTGAAGCTTAAA
>NW_018141852.1:0-296 GCF_001952655.1 Monopterus albus
GTATTTCATTTTTCCATCAATCAAAGGCCAATTAGGGTTAGGGTTACCCTTCCAGGGTTATGTTTAGGATAATAGGGCCCAGACTAGGGTTCCAATTTATCTTTCCCAATAATTTAAAGGCCAATTGGGGTTAGGGTTAGACGTTCCCTCCCACTGAGGTTAAGTTTAGGGTAAGATATCCCAGGCTGGGGTTTCAATTCTCCATCCCAACAATTCAATCAGCCAATTGGGGTTAGGGTTAGGCGTCCCTTCCCACTGAGGTTAAGTTTAGGGTTATATGACCCAGATTAGGGTTC
>NW_018141853.1:0-296 GCF_001952655.1 Monopterus albus
TTGCTATTTTCATATTATTGGGGAACATTGCAAAATTAAATAAATTTTTTAATCACATCAAATGGTGAAAAGTCATTTGATCATTTATTTATCTTTGCTTGTAAAATTCACAAACACATGGTCACAGCACACTAGTGACCCATTTTCACACGCTACAGATGGGAGCTGTCAAACATCTGTTGGAGGAGTGGCAGTGTCATATGATCATCTGGAGGGGAACATGGGTGTTTCACATATCCATTTATCTTCTTGTAAGAATAATACAATTTAATAAATACTTTGTGTGTGTGTATACA
>NW_018141854.1:0-296 GCF_001952655.1 Monopterus albus
GGGTGAATACTTTTTATAGCCACTGTACCTTTAGACATCCTGATCATACTCATAAACAGCGCTCTTGGACATGTCCGCTCATGATGAGGCTGAATATCTGGCAGGTTGCTGAAATGGCAGGATGGGGAATAATAACCATTTATGAGAAACAAATCAGCTCCACGAGACTCACCGTACATCATAAGTATAATTACAAGGACTATAAAGTGTTAGATGGGACAAAATAAGTGGATTCGTGTTGAACTGAAGAATTAGAAGTGTATCATTTCTATTGAAATTGTGCATTTCATGTGAGT
>NW_018141855.1:0-296 GCF_001952655.1 Monopterus albus
AAAAAAAAAAACTTATTTAAATTCTTGTTCATGCTTTATTTGTTCTGGGAGGGGCAAACTCTGACAGCTCTCGCAGCACATTATATATTTAACACACTAAACTGTGATCATCAATTTTAAACTAATGTCCTCATCTTCTTCTTATTGTTACCACCATCATTCAGCAACCTACACAGCAAATGGCCTCCCGTAATGTATGTCACTAATGCCTCCCAAAAGCGAAATACTTATAGGAAGCAAATAGAATTGCACATTAAACTACTCAGCCAGGTTAGATTGCCTAATACACCCAAAAT
>NW_018141856.1:0-296 GCF_001952655.1 Monopterus albus
ATATTTGAGCTTGAAGTGAGTTAGGAAAGAATTTGTTAATTGTACTGGGGTGATGGGGGGCGATTCATATCCATAAGCCCAGCACAGCCTCGTGTGATGGCTAGTTTCATCTGCTCACGAGCATCTTATCAACGTTAACGGATTCAATCAACACAAATACTGAACTAATCACCACTATAACAGCAGGAACTGACTTCAGGCTCCTACATCTGGTTTGATACATCTCGTTACCTTAAATAAAAACAACCACCTTTTCCTTTATTTGCCTTGGATGCTTATAAGGTAGAGGCCTGACT
>NW_018141857.1:0-296 GCF_001952655.1 Monopterus albus
TGGCCTTTTATTCACTGGAAGTTTAGATTTCTCTAAATCCATCTTTGTGATACTTCAAACAAAGTTCTCACACACTGTTTAGTCTTTTTTGCAGATGTGTAGGATGAATTAACCAGTACCGCACACTGCTCACCACTTGCACTGAGCAATGTAAGGAATTTGTTCTGAGTTTGTCCAAGTCCATCTTCACAAACAGCCCAGATTCCCTTCTGTCCCCCATCAGGCTGCTTCTGACTCATTACCATAATATTTACATTTTTCATGACAGCCTATGTTACAGGTCCCAGCTGGGGTGA
>NW_018141858.1:0-296 GCF_001952655.1 Monopterus albus
TTGGGAACAAGGTCAACTTTATAAAACGCTCTCTGCACACACTGGATTCCCAGATTGGCCACCTTCAGGACCTCTCGGCTCTGACTGTGGACACTCTGAAGACCCTCAGTGCCCAGAGGGTGTCAGAGGACAGCAAGGTCCACAATCAGATCACCCGGGAGCTCAGCCTGTCTAAGAATGTGGTCCCCAGCATCGCCCCAACAGACACCGGCCCCCACTCCAAATCATCTGGGATAGGCAAACGCAGTGTGGGGGCCTTCTTCGGCTCCTCTTTCCCCCAGACAGGAGCCAACATA
>NW_018141859.1:0-296 GCF_001952655.1 Monopterus albus
ATCACTTTAGCCTGACTTGACAACATTTAAACAAATGGAAGTCAATGAGAAGGATGAAGAAAACAAAACCGTCTTTGTGTTGTCCTTGGCAGCCAGCTGCAGTTGGCAGGTGTCGTCTCTCAGTGAGACCAAAGCCCACCAGGTGATGCAGCAGAAAGCTTCATCCTTTATCCACTTCAACCAGCGACAACTGTCCTGCATCTACCCTTCATCTTATCGTGTGGACTCATCCAACTTCAACCCCCAGCCCTTCTGGAACGCCGGCTGCCAGCTTGGTATGAGCCTAACCTAACCTA
>NW_018141860.1:0-296 GCF_001952655.1 Monopterus albus
GCCAGTCTGTAGAGCAGGAACGGAGCCACGATGCCCCCGATGTCACACAGAGTCGAACAAACCGACACACCCAGGTTCCTACAGACAGAAGAACATGCAGTGTGAGATGATGCACTTCTCTAAACGCTGTCAGGCAGCTCTTCGGACGCCCAGGAGATGGAATATGTCTTTAATATTTTGGAACTTGTGCTATTCGTTGTGGACACGGCTGACTACATAATGTTAGGACTTGTACTGATGGAGTTCACAGTGATTTGACCTGACAAACGTTGGGTAGAGCTCAGTGTTAACAAACA
>NW_018141861.1:0-296 GCF_001952655.1 Monopterus albus
ACGTTTTACATAGAGTGTAAATTTTGCAGTGGATGTCTTCATTCCATTAAATGTGGCTGTGCATGTGATGTCTTCGTGGTCATCCTTCTCCTCAGGAGTGAACGTCAGGATGGATTGTACCTCCCAGTTCCCAGAATGAATTTCTCTGTAGGACTTAACGTCCACATCGGTGCTTCTACTCCATGTGAGTGTAGGCTGATGTGAGGAACAGGTGTGTTTGACTGAACAGGTGACAGTGTAGGAACGTCCCACAGTGGCTGTGTCTGGTTTAGTCAGTGTAGGAGTTGGAGGTTCAT
>NW_018141862.1:0-296 GCF_001952655.1 Monopterus albus
TTGTTTGTTTCCTCTTTGATATTGATTCACTGATAATTGTGTTTTCATGCTTTGTTGTGCTTTCAGCTAGCTTTAGAGTTTTGATTGTAGTGCTATGCTACTGTAATTGTTAGCATCAGCTCTGTTCTTTGTGAGTAAAGAGCTTGGTCGGCCTGCTGCTTTTCTGTGCGAACAGTGCTTTTGTATTAATGGCTCTTAGCCATTTTCATTGGATGATTGATGGTTTTGAACTTTGAGCCATCTTGTTAAACTATCTCAGTGATTGTGTAACTGAGTGGTCTTTCATTGTGTGAAAC
>NW_018141863.1:0-296 GCF_001952655.1 Monopterus albus
AGCCAGTTTGAGCTAAGCCCATTAACTTTTACACACCGAGTTCTTCCTGGCAAATAATTAGGAGACCTGCTTGGTCAAACAATCCTACAGTATCAAAGTCTTTGGACAAATTAATAAATAAAGCTGCACAGCTCTGCTTCCTATCCAGAAAAACAGTATCATTCACAACCTTAATTGCAGCAGTAATAGTACTGTGTTGCCTCCAAAGACCAGACCAATGCTCAAAGAAAATAGAATTTGCATTTACTTATAGATGGTATAAATGTACAATATTAAATAGCACATTATCCAATACA
>NW_018141864.1:0-296 GCF_001952655.1 Monopterus albus
TACAGGCTACGTGGTACTCTAATTTGGGTCCTGCAAAACCTGTTGAGACATTACATATGTTCTACTTTCTTGTAAAACAACCTTTAATGACTTAATAAAATGTAACCTGTTTACCAAACCTTATAGAAGTATGTCTTTCAGAATGACCAGAGCATTACAAAAATATTTTAAGACACAGGCTAAAAGATCTTAGAGCATGGCAGCATAAGTGAAACAAAATATAACTGTGTTATGTTTAGTGTTGTCCTTTCAACCCTGTTTAGACCTGATTTTAAAATGCATCCTGGGTGATCAGA
>NW_018141865.1:0-296 GCF_001952655.1 Monopterus albus
CCAGCCTCTAG
This sequence comes from Monopterus albus, assembly GCF_001952655.1. Lineage (NCBI taxonomy): Eukaryota > Metazoa > Chordata > Actinopteri > Synbranchiformes > Synbranchidae > Monopterus > Monopterus albus. The sequence continues at coordinate 12 of NW_018141865.1, forward strand.
TCCCCACAAGTATATAAAAACAAGGCCAGCCATGCACACACAGAACCACATGTTGCGTGCTGAGGTCAGAGTATAAATACCCAACCTGGTCTGGCACAAATCTCAGGATTATCCAGGAAGAAAAAAGCTGAACCCATTTCGGCTTTCCACAATGCAAGGCATCACCAGCTTGAATTGGGGCGGTATTTACCAAGGTTTTGTTCCTAATTGTCTGGTGCTAAACAGTGAAAGTAAGGACCAAACCCATTCAGGACACAGTCTGTTTGTCCTCCTACCATTTGGGAA
>NW_018141866.1:0-296 GCF_001952655.1 Monopterus albus
GATGTGACGAAATCATTTCGCTACACAAGCAGTGTTGTTTTATAATCATTGCACTAAGGTTTAAAGAGCGGCACCAAGTGATGCAAGTCCAGGGACCACAGCTCACTTCTCTGCTGTGGTTCTGTTGGCCTTGTCCTACGGTGCCTTCACAAGGAAACACTAACTGATGATGTCTTTGTCTCCACCACAGGACCTTCCTGGTAGACAACACTAACTCCTACAACGTTCACACTGATTCACTGTCAGAACCAGAAACTCGGAGGAAAACTTCTCGGCACGTTTAGGTCAGGAAAATG
>NW_018141867.1:0-296 GCF_001952655.1 Monopterus albus
CTGACTAAAAATACCTAACAATAGCAATTTCTTTAAAAAGTACATTCTTTGTTGTGACTTGGTACTTATAAAATCAGACTACAAGTCCCATTGGAGTTTATGACACAAAACCAATATTTACCTTGCCTTATCATGCCTTGAAGTCAGCACAGCAGTGGGGAGTTTGTATAACAATAAAATATAGTAAGGCTGATATTAAAAGTTTAATTAAAAGGAAAATGAAAGAGAAGTGGCAAGAGCTATGGGATAAAGAAAGCAAAGGTCAGTACTATTACAGTATTCAAAGGAAAGTAGGA
>NW_018141868.1:0-296 GCF_001952655.1 Monopterus albus
ATCTCTTAGGTAATTTTGTTCAGACCTATTAGCAGACTCGAGTCTGACTTTGCAACACAAGAGCCATAGTATAAAGAAAGAGGAAGAATATGACAGACAGTATGAGGAAGGTGGCATTGGTGAGAGATAAGAGAAAAAAAGGACAAAGTGACAAGGTTTGTGTGATAATTATAGGACCCAAGTGCTGAATCAAGGCAAGTGAGAGGAACTGAGAAATAATGGGGCTTTATTAGTATCAGTGAATTTGACTAAACAGAGGCACGTTAATGGCAGGCACTGAGGCAGATACACAAGGC
>NW_018141869.1:0-296 GCF_001952655.1 Monopterus albus
GCTGCAGCTGGAAACACAAGACAGTATGGTGTCTGATCTTGAACAGGAAGGAGATCCATCTCTATCCATCACAAAGTTCAATTTTTTGTTTTCCATCCTACCAAATCTGTAAAAAAATATCCACCCAGTATTCACCAATATTCACCATTTCTCTAGCTCTAGTTTGGTCTCCATTAAGTCCTGAGGAAAATATTTGGTTTTTCAGCTGCTTTAGCAGTTCCACCCTGTTCACCAGCTACTGTAGCCACTAACTCTGGCTGCTGTTTGGTGCGGGGCAGTTAGCCTACAATAGGTTT
>NW_018141870.1:0-296 GCF_001952655.1 Monopterus albus
TTAAAGCAGTTTATACATGGTTCTTAATTAACTGCTTTGACAGCAGTGACAAATTTCTCCTATTCATCTCTACCATGCAAAAAGCATGTATTCAGTGTGAAACACAATCAGTCCTCTGCACTGTAAGAGAGGAGCAAACCTTCATGATTCTTATGTTTGCACTTGACAGAAGTTGGCTGAGATCTGCCACAATGGCTACATGGACGCACTTCGTTTCCTGAGAGAAAGAGGTGAGCTCATCCATCTTCATCCTCCTCACAACTACACATTTAACTAAATCATGTAATCAGTCAACT
>NW_018141871.1:0-296 GCF_001952655.1 Monopterus albus
ACTGTGGATCCCAGGGTCTCTGAGACATGCACGCCTGTCCACCTTGACAAGGTAGCAGCACAAGTAGTAATGTAAGACAAACTATGTCAGCTTACCTTGTGGCCAAGGACAGGAAACAGTGGAGGGAACTCATTGTGACTTTGTGTCCCATAGTGGACAGAGAGGATTAAGTAGGTATTTCTTGTTTTACAGAACAGCTTACCAGGCTATTACAGACTACAACTGAATTAGAAAGAAACAAACAAAAATATACATTTTTATTCCTGGTAGCCCCTGTGACCAAGTTTACCTGTCCT
>NW_018141872.1:0-296 GCF_001952655.1 Monopterus albus
TTCCAGGAGAAGAACCAGAGTCTGAGCTCCACGGTCACAGCTCTGTCCACTCAGATCGGGTCTCTGCAGGTCAGGGAGGAGGAGCTGAGTTCCCTGCTCAAACTCAAGGTACATCACTTATTTCTTTTTAGCCTTCCTGAGATATATTTTTCTCACTTGCTGACAAGATAAACATTCTGTTAAATCGTGGCTGTGCCTGATTTTTTTTCCTATCAGGACAAGGATGTAGCTGAAGCCTCTAGTCAGATACTCGAGCTCACAGGGCGTCTGCGAGACCTGGAGACATCACTAACAGA
>NW_018141873.1:0-296 GCF_001952655.1 Monopterus albus
AATGGGGTGTGATTTTCACGGTGTGGTACCCGTCTCAGTATTACACAGTTACTATCATCAGCTACAACGACCCTCAAAAAAATGAAAGGTCTTTGTTTACTGCAGCAGACTGAGCTGGACTGCAGCAGTAGACTGACCCCGAAGAAGGAACAGAGAAAGATTTAAAACACAGCAGATAACATGTTACATGACTAAAGCCTGTTAGTTTGCATCCTAGCACCAGTAGCAGAGCACGTATTCATGTCCCTTAAGTTAAAGTACTAATACCTCACTGTAAAAGTAACCTACTCTGTTAC
>NW_018141874.1:0-296 GCF_001952655.1 Monopterus albus
TTTCATCGAAGCATACACTCCACCTGTCAAAAAATTCACAGTGTTCACTTCCAAGTTGTGTGTGTATTATGAGTACAGTTGTTTGGCTGTTCTGTCACAAACAGTAAACACCTTTTAAAATGCTGAGAGCTGTGTTTAATGTCGACCTTGTTGCCTCAGACTTGGGTAATGGGGACTCGACTCGGACTATTCTTTGGTGATGGGGACTTGAACTGTTGACTTGACTTAGACTCGAGGCTTAGTGACTTGCCTACAACACTGGCCTCTGCTGCGTGGTGGAATCTTGATGAACTGGC
>NW_018141875.1:0-296 GCF_001952655.1 Monopterus albus
ATGACAAACATGGAAATATATGAAGCAGACAACAGCATCACAAAGTTTTGTAGGAACACCATTAAATTTAAATGTACAAATAATGCCTCCAGCAGACAGTTGACAGTAGAAACAGGTTTACTATACCATCCAGGCAGCGTGTTGAAGCAAACAAAGAAAACCTGAGCAAAGTCTGAACAGGCTTCCTATTAGTTCAGGTGTGGCCTGTTGTGCTAAGGACAGGCTCCACCTTCTACTGGATGCTTTGGTAAGAAGGTTTGCAACACTAATAACATAATGTACCATAGTGTATGATA
>NW_018141876.1:0-296 GCF_001952655.1 Monopterus albus
TTGAGCAGGAGGTATTTATCCCCCTGGATGGTGTTTCATTCCTTCGACGGCCACCCGGGGGATAAATGCCTCTTGCTCAACACCAGTCGGACAGAACGAGGCGGACAAAACTGATGAGAGGTGAAACGTCTTCTACCTAAAACCAAGTCCAGATGATTTTTTTAAAACATTTTTTCAGCATACTATGACCTGGATGACTGAGAATTTGCACAGGCACACTGCATAGAGACATTGTATTGATTAAAAGAATGTATTTGTTTTTGTAATGCAATGTGGAAAATAGATTTCATGCACAG
>NW_018141877.1:0-296 GCF_001952655.1 Monopterus albus
TAGCTCTTCTCACACTACAGCGGACCAGGTAGGTGGAGGGGTAAGTGTGGCGTGGTACTTTTCAGGGGCCTGCCCATTCGCTCTGAGGATAAACACTGTACTGGAGAGGAGAATAAACAGGTGAATAAGTTACATAAGCACCAACAGAAACACATGCTAACCCTGAGACACCTGGTGTTTGGCTTCCTTGGAAGACCGTGGACACTGGCATGTAAGTAATGTGAATGAGATTGTAGTTTTATAAATGTAGTGTATGGTTTTTCACTGTCAGGTCTATTCTTGTGCCTTTCACTATA
>NW_018141878.1:0-296 GCF_001952655.1 Monopterus albus
TTATTTTCCACCATTGGAAAAAATGTCAGGTTCAGGAGAGAAGCTCAAACAGCAGCAGTTGTCTTCTAAAGTATGCTGTTCATTCTGGTCAGAAAGCATGAAACTCACTGATGTGCACGTCAAGTTCACACCAAGGCAGCAGCTTTTACCTGATAGAGCTTAAACCAACATGTTAACAGGAGAAACCTGGGTTTCAGTGCCACACCCAAGGGCACTTCAGCACATGGACCTTGGAGTCAAACCTCCAACCGCTCTGCCTTCTGAAAAGGATTTGACCTTGACATGATTTGAACACA
>NW_018141879.1:0-296 GCF_001952655.1 Monopterus albus
GTTTAGAAACTACATATTCAGCTTTCCACTGTGGCTTAGATCCATAGAAAACTGAAGGTTGGGAGTCTTCCTGACTGTCCATGAGTGGTTGGTCCCCTTTTTGCCAGACATCAGTTTTGTAGTGGTTAAAAACATTAAGAGTAGCTTGCTACTTTATCGTACCCTGTTAGATCTGCAGCCCATTGTTTTTGAAGGGGGAAAAAGTGAGAAGACTCACTTTGGCTGGTCATAGACAAACAGTAGTTCTGTGTGTCTGGGACGTACATATGCACAGAGGAGGGAGGCTTAAAGAGTAA
>NW_018141880.1:0-296 GCF_001952655.1 Monopterus albus
TGTTTAAACATTGTGTTGGTAAAACAAAAATAAAATAAAATCCTGAGTTTTCTCCTATGTCCATGATGCAGCTTTGGTACAATTTCCTCATATCTTACTGACAATTTTTAACAGTGGTCAGTTACAGTATTCAGTCTCAAAAGGCTTTGATTAGTCATGTTTTATATAGTTCATGAAAACTGAAATGACAGGAACAAAACACTCCAAACAAAGCAATAAAACTGTATTTTATTCATATTTAAAGCACATTATTGTCACTCTGTACAGTATCCTTTGGGGATCTGACTTATAGTTAC
>NW_018141881.1:0-296 GCF_001952655.1 Monopterus albus
TTAGGTTATAATGAGGTATAGCAGAAATAACTGCTGCAGTTTGGGTCAGGTGAAGCATCTCATAAGATGACTGGTGAGCCGTTGGATATAATTAAGAGTCAGACTTAACAGCTGTCGTATTTCTCCAGACCTGAGCTTCCAGCAGACAAGAACAAGCGCAAGAAGAGGAGAGAGCTCACCGAGGATCAGAAACATGAAATCAAAGAAGCCTTCGAGTTGTCTGACACCGACAAAGATAAAGAAATCGACTACCACGAGCTAAAGGTGAGCAATGCCAAAGAATAGCCACTAGTTGT
>NW_018141882.1:0-296 GCF_001952655.1 Monopterus albus
GTAGGAATGTTTCCTCCAGAGCCACAGCAGTACTCCCCTGAGCTCCACACATAAAATCAATATTCTAAGCTTCGTTGAGAATAACTTGCCAAATTGTAGGTGTAAAGTTACTACACAGGTAATAAAAGGTAGAAAACAACAGGTTTAGAAAACATGTTTAAGGATTTTCCTTGCTGCCAAAAGCAATTCTCTCAAATGTAACTTTTGCTTTTTTGCTTCAATTTTGAATTGACACTTATTTAGAATAAACAACAGTGTTACAGATATTCTGTTACCACCCAAACATGTATATTTTT
>NW_018141883.1:0-296 GCF_001952655.1 Monopterus albus
ACAGGATAAACCAGCTGTAGTATAAAATCTCCTGTGTCATCCTCCACAGCACTACACCGGTGGGCAGTAAACTAAATGTATTATCACACCACCAGCGACCGTTCTGCACTATGTTGAACAAAGCTGAGCTCTGCTCACAGATCAGCAGGTTTGTCAGGATGTTTTCCTCCCTTCAGACACAAGAGTATTTTTCATGACGTCTCTACTGGCAGCAGAGGTTTTTCATGGTGTGTGTTGTTTGTGAAATGATTTAAACATTCTTACTGTTCTCTGGAGGAGCTGTATCTTCACTCTCT
>NW_018141884.1:0-296 GCF_001952655.1 Monopterus albus
AGGTTCACATTGTACTGGCCAGCAACATTTATGCAAGAGACCAGCAAATCCCTAACGATCATCGTGTCTAAACAGCTGCTTTCATCCCAAATGCTGGGTGACTCTAGCTTGGACTGAGCTGAGTGTTTTGTTTGCACCATCTGCTACCGCACCACCAGGTTTACGTAAATAGGTGCACACAGACCACAGTCAGCAGGAGAACTAGAGTAATTATGCTGGGTGTCAGTTAACTAAAACGGGTGTAAATGGCTGAAAAAAGTTGAATCATTTTTTGTAACGTGCTGTTGTCATGCATG
>NW_018141885.1:0-296 GCF_001952655.1 Monopterus albus
CTGTAGACACTCCACCACCCAGTTTGTCAACACCATCTTCACTGTAAGGCGCTTACTGATAGAATTAAAGGATATTGTTAAGGTCAATACAAAGGAAACTGTACTCATGTACCTTATTGTATTCTCCAAGCGAGTCCCTCGAGGCATCATCACAGAGCATGCAAGCTGGTACTAGCGACTCTGTAATCTTCACAAATTCATCAAGCTCTTCCAAGGATCAGGTCTGTTACTGTGCTCAAAATAATGTACTATCTCATACTGTCTTGGCTTTTTTAGCAAGGTTGAAATGGCCAGTT
>NW_018141886.1:0-296 GCF_001952655.1 Monopterus albus
GACAATTATGGAGGAGGTGAACACTGTATTCACATCAATGCTGGCGCAAATTTGAGATGGAATGACAATCAGTGTTCCCGAACATTCCCATTTATTTGTGCATCTTGGACAGTTTGTCCTTAACAACCGAGAAGGTTTTATTTAATTCAGCTCTGTGACTTTTCATCTGTTGCTCTCTGGTAAGGCATTAAACCTGTATTTGATAAAAAAAAAAATATGAAAGTTCTTGTACAGAAGTAATTTCATTAACCTTCAACTGCTGGAACAAAGGTAATTTCTCTAGTTTGTCAAAGGAA
>NW_018141887.1:0-296 GCF_001952655.1 Monopterus albus
ACCAGCAGATGGAGCCAAATGCCCATGTTATTTCAATTCCATTCAAAAAGCAATATAGCTATTTTGCTGCTTTCACTGAAAATATAATGAAGTTTACCTTGGTGCCATGAAGGAATTATTGTATTATGTCAGAATACATGAAATGAACTGTTACTGTGTAATGCATAGTGAGAGGCTTGCTTTACTTCCTGAAGTCTAAAGAAGTAATTAAGTAACAGGAGCTGGTTTGTAATTGCATTCTCAATATCACAGGGCATTTAAGGCCTGTAGTGTTAGACACTGATTTATAAACACTG
>NW_018141888.1:0-296 GCF_001952655.1 Monopterus albus
CATAAGGTCCCACAGTTCACATTGTCATAGCAAAGCATAGATCAGTACAGGGGTATAAAAATATTTCTAAAGCTTTGAATGTTCCGTAGAACACAGTGGTTGATAATTGTGAAATCAAAGAAATGTGGAATCACCTGGACTCTTCCTAGAGTTACTGGTCAAACTGAGTAACCAGGAATAGATCCTTGAACAGAGAGGTGACCAAGAACCCCAAAGTTGCTCTAGTAGAGCTTCAGACATCCCCTGCAGAGATGGAGGACCCGCTGGAAGGACGATCATCTCGGCAGCACAACAAA
>NW_018141889.1:0-296 GCF_001952655.1 Monopterus albus
CTAAAGGCCACTGAAGTAGCAGACATTAACAAGTAAAGGTTGGTCTCTAATGACAGCAGACAAAACAATATGTGAAGCAGTTGACATGTAAAATGTACATTATACAAGTCTCTTCATAATAAAACTGCTGTTATCATTTGAGTGTTGAGCTCAGTGGATTCAGATTAGCCTAACAGGAAAGGTGAAAGGCCTTCAATGTGAAATATTTGCACCATGTATTGAATTTTATTGAGAGCAGCTCAACATCACGAGTACAGTAGAGTAACTGCTCTAAATGGCTGCACTTGAAGGCAGAG
>NW_018141890.1:0-296 GCF_001952655.1 Monopterus albus
GAGCGGCCGAGCAAACCTGACAGTCTCAAGTAAAAAGAAAGAAGGTATTCTTCTGCCATCAACGTGACACCTCTCAGAGCTGTCGTATTTTACCGTTTCATCCCCACACGAAACGCCTTGTTTTTCTTTGAGGCAAGTTAAGCAATCCTTTCTATAGGCAGGATTTCATTTGTATAACAGTTCAGACATTTAGGAAAATTATGCTGGATTAATTCGTACTGTTAGCACAATGAACTGCAGCAACAAGAGGCGTTTACACAGTCAGTGCTCCTGTTTAACATGGTAGAACGATCTGT
>NW_018141891.1:0-296 GCF_001952655.1 Monopterus albus
CATACTCGCACATTATTGCTAAGCAACTGCCACAGCTCTGTTTTACTCTGAAAAGCAAGGTTAAAAGTAATTACAGTGTTGTACACATCATTTATAATTAGATAGAGAAAGTACAGTTCATTTGCACCACAGTTATGAAATGTATATGTTTTAATCCTTTCTGTATGTAGTTATGTTTACTTGTCTATCAATAGTCTGACAATGCAGCAGCTGATGCCACACATGAAGTTGGACAGCAGCAGTGTTGTGAACAGAGAAGCTGTCCTCTTATTGTTTATCACTGGAGCCTTGTCTTT
>NW_018141892.1:0-296 GCF_001952655.1 Monopterus albus
CATTGCGGGCCACATAGATGATCTAAATAAGAAACGACTTCAATTATCAGAGAACCAATATCAAATGAGACATATGTTTGTTATTGTAACTGGAACTCAGATTTTACTGCTTTTCTTTGTCTTCAAATGAAATTTGAGTCCCATTTTCTTCAGAACACCCTTTTGTGGTATGAGCATTGTTACCAAAAAAGTTTCCTGTATAAAATAAATGTTATGACAGTATGGCTGCCCATTTTGAGCAATGTTTAGTCCGATGGTGTAATCATTACAATATAATTCAGTTAGTTGTTAAACAT
>NW_018141893.1:0-296 GCF_001952655.1 Monopterus albus
GTTCTGGCACAGCAATTAATTTGTTCTCTGCTCACTGACCACAGCCACAAAAACCAAACAACACTGCACATTTACCATCAGCAACCTGTGCCACCTTCTGGCACCCTCCAGAGTTCTCACTTTTTTTGAACAACTAAATAAAAAACAGCGTAAAAGAAAAAAACACTCTGGTATGCAGGACTGTGAACTGAAACAAATAGACATGAGAAGAATTTCTCTCCACAGGCCTGTACACTTAATAAATTTTAACTTAAGATGTCACTGAAATTTCTGTACAATTATTTTTTCATTTATGC
>NW_018141894.1:0-296 GCF_001952655.1 Monopterus albus
TATCAGGGTTGTAACAGTAACATTTTTATGTAAGAATTTCCCAAAGCTCAAGTCTTACTGTGTCCAACCAACAGTCCAAAAACTAAAAATATGTTAGTAAACAGAATATAAGAGTAAGAAAAGCAACAAGATCACATTTAACAAGCTGGAACCAGCAAATCATGGCATTTTTATTTCAAAAAATTGTTATTACTAATTACAATTGATTTTCTGTCAATCAGCTAAACAATTTGCAGCTTCCAAAGGGGTTAATCAGTTAATCAAAAAAATAATTGGGAGATAAATTGATAATGACA
>NW_018141895.1:0-296 GCF_001952655.1 Monopterus albus
TTAAGGTTGTGGTGAGGTCAGAGTTAGCCAAGTAGTGGTTTTGGTTGAGCTTAGGTTAGGGTAGGTCTCCAGGATAAAAATATAAGACAATGTAATGTCCCCCGAAGTGATGGAAACTCAACATGTGTGTTCATGGTAATGAAGGACCGTGTCGCCCGGCGTTGCTCACGGATGTGTTTTGGATGACCAACGAGCACAGTGGCACATGATGTGTAGAATAGAGCTGTGATTAATTGATTGGCTGATAGAACACCAGCTACTTTTATATTTGAATTTTCTGATGTTTTAGACAAACA
>NW_018141896.1:0-296 GCF_001952655.1 Monopterus albus
CAAGATCACCAAATGAGGGGTCAGATCGAGATCATCAGACCAACCAAGGAACGAGGATGAAGGACAACACGGATGACGTCAGATCGACTGTCATTTCCGTATTCAAGACTGTATTATAAATTCTTTGTGGTGAGGAGATGTGGTGAGGAGACTAGGGGTTCCGCTTCCTGAAAGAGGCTGTGAACCATACTTCCGTGTGTGGATAGGGCTTCAGATAGAGACGGAACCCAGAGCTCTGTATTGCTTTTCTTCACTATTGTAATAAATATCTTAATGCAGTGGTCCCCAACCCCCGG
>NW_018141897.1:0-295 GCF_001952655.1 Monopterus albus
GTTCTCTCAGAAGTTTTACATGTTTTCTCAGTACTTCATGCCAAACTTTCATGGCAATTCAGAAAAAAAACATCATACAGACATGAAATTAGAAACAAACTAAGATCATGTTTGATATCCATCACAGTTGTGTTATCACTGGACAGAGAAAACTCCTCGGCACAACAGATTCTGGTACTTTGGTTTCACCATCTCCATCCTGGGGCTGTTCTGCATCTTCTGCTTCAGGCTGCTCATCTTCGTCACCTTATCATGAGCTTCATTAAACAGCTCCTCGCTCAGCACCTGCTTCACT
>NW_018141898.1:0-295 GCF_001952655.1 Monopterus albus
ACACACACACACCGCTGGAAACAACAACACACTGCAGGAGGAAACGTCTCGACCCAACACAGAGTCAGGTAGAAAAGACTGAAATCAAAGTATGAATGATATGAAGAAGTTCCTGTCAGACCTCTGCTGCTGTTAACCTCTGTCCTGGTAAACCTCAGCTTCGTCCACCTGGGTTCAGGTTGGTGCCGTCAGATGCAGTAGGATCATTATCAGTCCTCGTCCTGTTGTTGTGAGAATCAGAACTAGTTTGAATTCAGCTGCATTAAAATACGGTGAGGACACTAACAGCTTGCAC
>NW_018141899.1:0-295 GCF_001952655.1 Monopterus albus
TAAGCAGAAGAAAATGGATGGATGGACGGATGGACAGAACACGTCTAAAACAAGGAGGAAGGTTGTTATATGGCCAAATGTGCTACAGAGCAGCTGAACCTTTTGTCAGCCTGGTACCGATGTGTTGACTGGGTACTGTCAAACACATGAGCTCCGTTTGTGGACAAATATCAAGCAGTGGTACCACAGTTCTAGTAGGAGGTACCAACCGTCAGATGGTCTTGCCTCTCCCTGTGAACAAAGACACAATGTTGGCACTAAACTCAATCTAGACTTTGAATTCAGTGTTTATTAT
>NW_018141900.1:0-295 GCF_001952655.1 Monopterus albus
GTCAGATGTATTGATAATGAAAATAATTGGCTGCAGACTTTGAGGACCTCTGTGATGGAATAATAATACTTCTCCAAGGTTTTCTGTCTGTTGATTACCTGATACAGAAAAAAGTCGAAGCAATTTGATAAAACAAATGAGCAGAATATAAACTCCAACAATTAAGGTCCTAAGGATGGAGGTCCTGTCATAGGTGACATTCAGCAGGGCAAACATCTGGCAAATTTCCCAATGAATTAATTGATGACACCACCATCCTGGGCCTCACCAAGGGGGAGACGAGTCAGGTTACAGA
>NW_018141901.1:0-295 GCF_001952655.1 Monopterus albus
GGAGTCGTGCGGTCCCGTGGCAATGCAAAATCCATCCTGCTGCAGGCTTACTTGGAGTGTCTTAACACAGTCGGTCATTTTAAACAGAGAGGAGACGGCGCGACGCCCCGGCTGCAGACGAAGCTAGTGAAGATGTTGACGTCTAAGACGAGGATTTCGGGCTGCGATGACGCCTACGAATTCTGCTTGGAGCTATGGGACACACTGTCCTCGGCTCTAATCGAATCACAAGGCTCGGGCGCTGCGATGCCGAGTAGGCAAGAGTTGGCTCAGATGCGAGGACACGAAGTTATGA
>NW_018141902.1:0-295 GCF_001952655.1 Monopterus albus
TTTCTCTACAAGCGCTATGAAACATGCAGTACTAAAGTTGTCAGCTGCACCTTTTGTTGTGCAAATAGTTTATGATATGAATGCAAGAAATGGTCTGTTCCTTCTGAGTTAGACTTTGGCCAGCTGCACAGTGCTTGTTACTGTTGTTGTTTGACAGATGAAGATGAAAAGACTGCTAATGCAGATGCTGTTGACAGCTGTCATAGTTGACACAGTTTCACATTTAATTGCAGCCAGCAGCACGTGATAAAAAAAAGAAAACAAAATAGAATTCAAGACAATTCTTGAATTAAAA
>NW_018141903.1:0-295 GCF_001952655.1 Monopterus albus
AGGATAATTTTATATAAAATCAATAATGTTTCCACAACAGTTCAATAATTGGGTTAGTACAATAATTTGTTTTTTTGCCGCTTGGGTTCAGCACACTGTGTTGTAAGCATAAGATTATACCCGGTAAAGTTGATGTGTGGATATGGACAGGAAACAGTTCCTTATTATTTTGTTCATTTGTTCCTTATTTCTGATCAGGCTCCCACACGTACAGTACAGTATATGTGTCGTTTTTGGTTTTGAAGTAATTATTGTGGTGACATTTACAGTAGAAGTGCAGCTAACTGTAGCTAGC
>NW_018141904.1:0-295 GCF_001952655.1 Monopterus albus
TACTGATTGACTGCTATGTAGCTGCGTTGTTCAGGGCAGGGTTATGACCTGAACAGCCTAGACTGCTTATTGATTGACAGAACATCACTCTGTTGCTTTTCTTCAACAGCATAAAGATGCAGTCAATGGTAATTTAAATACCAAAACCGTAGAGAGTGGCATTTTTTTCTTACATGCCATCTTTGGTCCAACGTACAGACACTGGTCTGAAATGTATCTATGAGGCCAGTGGTCAATGGTTCATTTTGTGGTTTGGCTAACTCACAAAATAAATGGTGATACATCTTATAAATCA
>NW_018141905.1:0-295 GCF_001952655.1 Monopterus albus
ACACCAACTGACTATAAGTTACATGCACACGTAAGTGAGTGTACTGAAAGTTAGACAACATTACAAAAGAGGTCATCAGGACTTTTCTTGCTGACAGTAAATATTTGTTGGATTGTAAACAGATGGTGAAAGGTGAATGACTCTAACAACCAAATAACCCATGTTCTTGACTGCAGATGTTTTGTCCCCATTCCAGCTACTTTTTCAGGAAGGTCAGACACTATATGACAAAACAGATTGATTGGCTGAAAACTACAGTACAACTATAGGACTAAACATAACTGCGACTTCATAA
>NW_018141906.1:0-295 GCF_001952655.1 Monopterus albus
GGGGAAACCTCTGGCTCTGGAGCTGCTGAGCAGTTCGTGGACACAGTGTTGTTAACTACAACACCTTAAACACCTGTTCTGATTCACATTTGACAGCTGTAAAGAAGGAATTTCCTAAACACTAGTTAGTATTAAAATAAATTCAGACTGTTCTCAGACTGATTTCTGTTTTTCTTTCATGCATCATGTGTCTGAACAAGGGAAAAATCGAAGCCACTCACTCTCCGTCTGTTCTCGCCATCTTCGATCCTTTGCCGCTTCCTTTTCTCTGTCAAAACAGTGATTGACATTAAAT
>NW_018141907.1:0-295 GCF_001952655.1 Monopterus albus
CTAAGGTAGAGGCAGGAAGATATGGATAGAGAGCAGTGACGCAGGGAGACAACAATAATTCAAACCCTACACAGTTGTTCCCATGTCTTTTCTGCTGGCTCCCTCATTTTGTCAGTTAGATTCAGCCATTGCCACACGCCCCTTCGTTAACTTCAGGTCCCCTATAGGGTCCACGCCACCCAGTTTGAGAACCACTGCCCTAACATTTGCCTACTTTTATGTATGCAACATGCTGTATTATATGAGTCACATGTTTAGACCTGTGCCAGTAAGAGAGTTGCACCGGACGGGGCCT
>NW_018141908.1:0-295 GCF_001952655.1 Monopterus albus
ATTTTAATCCTGGCTGGGTACGTACAGTAAAACCTTTGAGGAGCTTGTCATGCTAGACAAATTTCCTTGCCTGGCTTTCACTTTAATGAGGCGTTGCTGTGTTCTGTCATAGTTTAGCATTAATGCTTATTCAGAATGTGAAACACTGGGAGTTTGTGGGTGTATTAGAAACTTGTAATGATCACTGACCAGCCAGTTAGGCGCTTTTTAAAGTGTGCACAAATGGCTTCAAAGAAGCGCAGGAATATTTTAAATTCACAGTGTGGTCACCTGCCAAAATGTCCTTAGTTTTTAA
>NW_018141909.1:0-295 GCF_001952655.1 Monopterus albus
GACCCACTGATGGGGACAGGAACAGGTGCAGAATTGACATCTTTAGCAGACCAACTAGCAGATACAGGTACAGGGGTGAGCATGGCATCAGTGGTTCCAGCTGAGCCACTGGCATGAACTAGAACAGGGTCTGGGACAGACATGTTGTTGGTGACAGCAGCCAATCCACATGTATGAACAGGATCAGAGGTGGTATCACTGATGTTCTCACTTATTCACTGGGACAAATGAGCAGAGGTGGCATCAACGTTGAGCCACCATGGGGCAGGGACTGTGTGAAAATCATCATTGATGA
>NW_018141910.1:0-295 GCF_001952655.1 Monopterus albus
AGATGATGTTCCTGCACTCTGTCAAGAACGCTCCAGATGGCCTTCCTCAACCATGGTTCAGCCTGCCTAACATCAGAGCGTGTTGGATATCCAGGCAGCTCTGGGCCCACAGCATGAATTATCTTCTTGCATGGCAGTGACCCAGCAGCAGTGACAATTGTATCTCCTGTATTCAAGTTGCCATAAGATCTGATGTGATCATTACTATCTTTTTGGATTTGAGGGCCACCAGCAGTGGAGAGAGCTTCAGCAAGGCCACCATAATGTTGGAGAGACGTATTAGCAGCGTTCACAA
>NW_018141911.1:0-295 GCF_001952655.1 Monopterus albus
CTGGACACAGCGGAGCTCTGTGGCTCCGAGGGACGAGGGAGCAGGACGTGTTAGTGGGAGACATTCACTGGTGGTTTGAGCTACAAGCAGGAAATGTTCTGAAAGGAAGGTATCAGACATTTCTGTTACAGCAGGCGGTGTTGATGCATCCAGAGCTGTCAGGCTCTGGGCCTACATATCCCACAATGCACTGTGGAGGGCAGGACTCAGCAGTGGGTTGACACTGATACTTCATGATGTTTCCTGCCCTCAGAAACGTTTGGTCACAGGGAGGATGTACTTGTATGATTTGTCA
>NW_018141912.1:0-295 GCF_001952655.1 Monopterus albus
TCTGAAACCATACAAAAGGCTAAATAAACGACTGGATTTACTTTTTTGGGTGTTCTCTCTTGCATGTTGTCAACTTAGTGTTTTGTCAGTTCTCATCTGTTCCTTTCCAGTTCAACTCTGCTAACTAACACACATCCATTGACTTCTAATTCTTTCTCTGCCTCTTCAGCACTCTTTATCTACTGGATCTCTAAGGCCCTGTTTATCTTGATTCACTGTCTGCATGACAGGCCCTGCAGGCCAGGGCACCTGCTGTTTCATGGCTGTTTGGACTCGGTCGTCTTTGGTTCTATAG
>NW_018141913.1:0-295 GCF_001952655.1 Monopterus albus
ACCTGTGTGGATTCTCATATGGACCAACAAGTTCTGCTGTCGCATGTAACATTTCCCACAAATCTTGCAAAAAAACAGCTTCTCTCCCATGTGGGTTTTCATGTGGGTCAACAAGCTACTCTTTCGTGCATAACAGTTCCCACATACCTTGCAAATATATGGCCTTTCCCCTGTGTGGGTTTGTGAATGAACACCCATATGTGATGACTGCTTGAATCATTTCCCACAGGTCTTGCAAACATACAGCCACTTGTGTTTAAAGCTGCAACCACCTCGGAGGACTTTTCTGTCAGCA
>NW_018141914.1:0-295 GCF_001952655.1 Monopterus albus
AATTAAGATCAACTGACCACTCAAGGCATAAAAAGTGCCACACAGTCAAAAAGCCTCTTGATGCTATTTAAAGTACATCACATCTGGGAAGCCTATGCTGTATTTGGTTTATATTTTGAAGACCAAATGTTTCTTGAAATACACAGTATATATGAGAGTGTGTTCTGGATTGAGATGCAGCCATTCCATCATACTGAGTCAGTCCTAAATGTTTCTGCCTGACGGCAGCCTTTAAAACCAGATAAATGTTCATTTTGTTGAGAGATGTTTTAACCCTCGGGAGGGCTTTACATAA
>NW_018141915.1:0-295 GCF_001952655.1 Monopterus albus
CTGAACTGTAGTGGAGTAGAAGTATCAAGTACTGTAGTACAAAGAACAAATACCCCAAAATTTTGATCAGATTTGGAAGGTGTAGTACTGTAATATGGGGAATGCATGCTGCTTTTGAATGTCATTTCTTTAACTTCTTATTTTGAATGTCCTTTTTCCTTTTATCAGATTTCCACCTCTTCAGCTTGTTGTTGCTGAATCATTTGAATTTCTTCCTGGGATCCACAGAATCATCTTTACTGCAAAAATATATTTTCAAAGATGGTATTAAAGTCTCTCAACTTCATTTACCTTT
>NW_018141916.1:0-295 GCF_001952655.1 Monopterus albus
ACTGCTCACTTGTGAAGGACTGTGCTCACACTGAGCCTCAACCATATGACACACATACTCAAGGTGGCCCAACCTTAACCAACCGCTGCGCGACATGGGCGTGCACAATCTCTCTATTGGCCCAACCTTGAGCATTTGTGTTCATGCTCAACCGGCAGTGCCCGCCCCATGACTGGGTCTCAGCAGCGCACTGACACCTGTCAGTGTGGTGATTCACCAGACTTGTGAAGAGCTCTGTCACGATTAAACACAATAAGGAATAAACATGCCAGGTGCCCATGTAAATACAATAAGT
>NW_018141917.1:0-295 GCF_001952655.1 Monopterus albus
AATAAGTGAAAACTGTAGGCCTTTATATGCCTTTCAGATTGACAACATGTGTAACTGACATTCACCAAAACAAATGTTTTTAATACAGGCAATAAAAGATGACAGCAGCTGACACACTGACAGTCAGTCAGTAGGTATAGCAAACCGTTACCCCAGTTATCCCAGGGCCTCCTGAAAAAAATGTGACACCACTCACATCAGTATCATTCATTTATTCATTATGCAGCAATAATGGGGAACCATGAAGGCCAGCTGAGAAGTCAAGGACTTGATGTGATGACATGACAAGCTGCTG
>NW_018141918.1:0-295 GCF_001952655.1 Monopterus albus
TCACTCTTTATCTTGTTTGTCTTCGTCTCCCTCTTCAAACACAGAAAATGAGGTAGGTTCATGAAGGACTGGTTGAACAGGGATCCCAAGAAGCTTCATTCAGGTTTAATTCCTGCCCTAGGATATTCCAGAAAATGCAGACATATAGCGCTTTGGATTGATTTCAGATACGCTGGTTAATCATTTCAGATGCTGTTTCTTCTGGATCTGGTTTTGTTTGTAAATGTGTTCCCCTGTTAAAAATCTGTCAGTTTTACTGATTTTATTAAAACAAAGTAATTTAATATGAATAACT
>NW_018141919.1:0-295 GCF_001952655.1 Monopterus albus
GAGATTCCAACAAGCGGCCAGATCAGCTGCAGCCCTTCTCTGTCTTTACCCTTTTCTACTGAGAACCCCCATCAACTTGGCATGGTCTGCACTTTTAGCTGTGATGAAGGCCATGAGCTCCATGGTTCCATCAGCATGGAGTGTGCACATCCAGGGCAGTGGACCTCCACGCCGCCAACCTGCACAGGTATACACACGTTGTCATTGTATCTGGACCATTTGTAATACCTGCTTTATCTAAAAATGAGGTCTGAGATATGTGAAATTCTCACTCTCTGTTTCAACAGCTGTAAGT
>NW_018141920.1:0-295 GCF_001952655.1 Monopterus albus
CCTTTCTGTACTGGAGGGTACTGAATGAACTCTGTCAGGGCAGCCCCATTTTTGGTCCATGAAAACTCTGCTGATGAGGGTGTGAAGCCGGTGGCAAAGCAGCCAAGAGTGACCGTGTCTCCAGTCCCCGAACCACATGGGATCAGAGGAAACACCGTTGGTTTAGTTGAAGTGGCTAAGAAAGGAAAAACAAATATGTAATTAATATACTAAAATAAAAATGTAACAGATTAGTTTAAACCAAGCATTAGTTAAAACAGAGATAAACCAGTTGAGCTGATTCAGTGTTACAAAC
>NW_018141921.1:0-295 GCF_001952655.1 Monopterus albus
ATTTCTCCAGTATGTCTTATTTTTTAAAGGTGAGTGAACTTCAGAGTCCTGTGTATTCTTGATGAGATGTGAGGTGAAAAGCCAGTTTAGCTGTATTTGCTGAGAGCATATTCTTACTCTGGAGGGGGGGACCAGGGAAGTACACGAGGAAAAGATGTTCAGCTGTGGTTGCTCTACATATTCTCCATAGTGTGGAGGCTATGGCACGTGATTGTGTCTCGGAAAATACTGTATGCTACATGCGAAGCTAGAAAAGATAGGGTCACATCTGTTTTCATCATCTTTGTGAAGAAAT
>NW_018141922.1:0-295 GCF_001952655.1 Monopterus albus
ATAGACAGGAATATTTGTATAGAACCTGCTTTCTGCTCAGTAAGATAACAGTAATGTGATCAAATGCTAGGAAACTGTCTTCATTAGTGTAATTAGTTATTCTTGCCATATTTTGTTAGTTAAGTGATATTTATTGTCTGTACTGTGCTTTATTACTATTGATGCCATATTTGTATATACATGCATTTTTACTCACAAATGTTAAGTAGTTAGTGAGAATGAACTGAGAAAAACTGAAATCAGAATAAATGTGTGTCTTTGTGATGATGCCATTCTCTACAGGCAGGCTTTTTTT
>NW_018141923.1:0-295 GCF_001952655.1 Monopterus albus
TTTTTAAGCCAGCATGACAGATTTCACTAACAAGGACCAAACTAATATAAGTAAGATTACCAACAGAGAAAAATGTTTCTAAACAATGTCTGGAGAGACTCTCTCAAATGAAGAAGTTGAAATTGAAGGAAAAAATGTTAAAAAGAAAAGAGAAAAGGGAAAAACCCAGTTTTAGCTACTGGCCCATTTTAGCTGAGCTACCTGAGCTAAAGTGGTCGGTAGTGTACTAATATTTTTGATACTTGGAAAATCTGAAAAATGTTTGACATGGGCATGAAAGGCACAGACATAAACA
>NW_018141924.1:0-295 GCF_001952655.1 Monopterus albus
TTTTTTTTTCTTCTGCTCTGCAGGGAAATAAGTGTGTCTTCAACCTGTGCCGAGGCTGCTGTAAGAAGAAGGCCTACAAGGAGGTGGCAGACTGTCCAAGTCAGTACACACACATGCTTTTGGGTCTAGGGTGGGGAGAAAATATTCCTGTGCTCAAGAGCTACAGCTGGTGCTTGTGTTTGCCATGCATTTTGCAGTAACAAATTCCACTTATGTGCTTACTGTGATATTAAATGCTTTAATTGGAGCACATTATCAGCTTGATGCTTTTCCATTTTTAGTTTTTTGTTGTACC
>NW_018141925.1:0-295 GCF_001952655.1 Monopterus albus
ATTCAATGCCACAGGGTAG
Source organism: Monopterus albus (assembly GCF_001952655.1). Taxonomy (NCBI): domain Eukaryota; kingdom Metazoa; phylum Chordata; class Actinopteri; order Synbranchiformes; family Synbranchidae; genus Monopterus; species Monopterus albus. The sequence goes on from NW_018141925.1 coordinate 20, forward strand.
TCTACTAAATAAAGGAAATGAGCTGCAGTGTTCTTTAGCAGGACACTGTTTGCTAAGTTGGTGGACTAAAACTGACCCCACACTCTGAGCTGCTTCAAGGGGGACAAGTGCAAAAATAAATCCTGTATAAAAACTTATACATTTCTTGTTACAATACATCTATTATGTTAATCATTTTGCATCTTACCTGTTCAGCATCAGTATTGAAGCGGGCGCAGTCAAGTGCTAAATGGAACAGAGTGAAGAACAGACATTAGGTTATCATCATCATCATCA
>NW_018141926.1:0-294 GCF_001952655.1 Monopterus albus
GGGGGGGCAGCCACCGAGCAAAGGGGCACACAGCCATTGCTGCAGGGGGTTGCTTCATTGTGGCCAGCTTCCTCTGCCTGGTCCCTGCATCCTGGTTCACCAGTGAAGTCATCACCACCTTCCTGACCACAGACCTGCCGGACAGCAGCAAGTATCAGCCAGGAGGAGCTCTGTGCGTCACGTTTATCTCTGCTGGCTTCCTCCTGGCTGGAGGGGTCATTTTTTGTTTGTCGTGTCCCGGAAAAAGAACAAGACGACCAGACCGTGCCTCCTCCACTGACCCTGACAGATCTG
>NW_018141927.1:0-294 GCF_001952655.1 Monopterus albus
TTATTATTATTATTTCTGCAATAATCTGATTTCTTTAACATTGTGTAAACCAGAATCCATGTTTCATCTGATTTATTTGATGTGTAGACATGAAATTTGGTTTCTAACAAAGTGTTCACAGGTGAAAATGTGCGCAAAGGAAACTTCAGACAGGGAATGTCACTCTGGTAACAGGATGACAGTAAGCATCATTAATATATAACTATACACAGACTTGTAACAGTCAAATACATTGACACAGTCTTCTCTTATTACAGAGCCTGTCCTCCACACGCTTTCATTAGTAGATCATCA
>NW_018141928.1:0-294 GCF_001952655.1 Monopterus albus
GGCCCTGTCAGTGATGACATCTTCTGTAAAACTAAGAAATCTTAGGAATCTTTGTAGTTTGTTTTTGGCTCTGGGGAACTGGCCAGCCAACCACTGCCTTAACGTTTTCAGGGTCCATCTGTATGCTGTTGTGTGAGATTTTGAAGCCCAGGAAAGAAACTTTGGGGGTGTGGAAGTCACATTTTTCAGCCTTTGCGAATAGCTGGTTTTCAACCAAGGAAACTCCAAAATGATGTGAGACTGTAGTGATTGGATGACACAGAATTCAGCCTGTTCATGATGGTTACCTGACAG
>NW_018141929.1:0-294 GCF_001952655.1 Monopterus albus
TTTGTCCCATAGGAGTCTGCTGGTGGCAGGCATATGGGACCTTTGTCGCCGTGGTCACAGTAATAAACATGGTTAAATGTGTTTAACTGTCTTGGAAACAAGAAATAGTCTCCCGTCCATCCACCCCGACCTCCTCCGTATGCAGACTTTGTCACTCGATATTCTGTGTCACCTGACTTTCTCCTTTGCTCCCATCTTTATTGCTGCTGCTGCCAGATGTCGCCTAGCAATAAAACATAACTATGGGTTCTAATAAGCTGATTGCAAAGACAACCTATTGAGTAGTTTTTTTTT
>NW_018141930.1:0-294 GCF_001952655.1 Monopterus albus
TAATTTGCTTGAACCTTTATTTAACTGGAAAAAAGTACTTTTCAGTGCTTTCACTGACCATCTTAATTGCATTTTATGGATATAAATAACCATAGCAGCACATCCAAAGTTGCAACAGAGGCCTGTTTACCAATGTGTTACTTCACCTAATAGCACTCTTTAATCATTTGGGAACTGAGAATACTAGTTGCAGAGGGTACTGATGTCTGGCGAGAACAGAGCCAACCCTGTGCACATCCGCCACGTTGGCATCAGGACAGGAATAAAACACTGCCCACACAATATAAACTGCTT
>NW_018141931.1:0-294 GCF_001952655.1 Monopterus albus
TCTCTGTGTGGTATTCGGTAGTCATGGGGTAACCCAACGCTAATCTCCTCTTTTCAGTTAAATCCAAGATAAAGAGTTGTAAATGTATTTTGAGATCAGTGAAAACTGATTGAACACCACCGCATCCTCCCATTTCCATTTTCTTGACCTAATGCCATAATTATCACAGTCTTGAAAAATCAGCCTTTTGTTTTTCCAAGTAGATCTTAAGAAAATTAGGTAATTAACTAGAGATAAAGACAAGGAATCAAATAAAATTATTACAACGCAACTTCTGTATCTAACATCACAATG
>NW_018141932.1:0-294 GCF_001952655.1 Monopterus albus
GATGGTTTGGAGTATTTGTATTTTATCCTGTCTCAGCACACAGAAGTATGTTCAATACAACGAGCCCTATGCCTGGTAAATACAGCATGTACGTTTTCAGACCTGGGAAATACTGCATTACTTTTATCAGTGTTTCAGTTTTTCACATGGAATCACACACCTGAGGTTTTGTACTGACAATGAGCATAATGTCACATTTATTGATACTGTTGAAGAAACATGTGACTCTGGTGGAGATAAAACTTTCATAATGAATGAACTGGGCACAGAAAGAAAATCTATGTATTGTCTTAA
>NW_018141933.1:0-294 GCF_001952655.1 Monopterus albus
CACCACTGATAACAGGCATAACAGTAGTTGGTAAATGTTAGAACTCAAGACTTGGAGATGTGCAGAGGTAACTGGTTGGGTTGGTGTTAGGTTAAACATGAGGCACGACTGGCTAGGGTGAAGAATGTGAGGTTCAAGTTAAGGTATGGGGAAACGTATATCTACATGGAAACAGAGTTCACTTACCCAATAATCTACTGAGCTTTGGAATCTAACACTAATCATTTACATGTGCCTTGCTAATCTTGTCCTCCCTAACTCCCTTTGCTACTTAGCAAACAAGTATTTTCCCCT
>NW_018141934.1:0-294 GCF_001952655.1 Monopterus albus
TTAATTTTATAGAGCACACATTCACAACTCTATTTTGATATTTGAGTTAGTCTACGAGAAAATGTTCAACAAACTAATAAATGTTTCCAAATCCCATTCCTCAAAATGTACTGTTATTGTGTTCATTGTCCAGTGAGCATACTGTATTCCTTTAGATGAACAGTATAACCACGTTGTAATGTAAAATGTTCCTCATAGCTTCATGACTCGCATTTAACAGTGCTTCAGTAGAGAATAAAAGAATGTAATTACATGTTTTGCAGAACGTTAGTCTTGTTATATACTCTTACTGCA
>NW_018141935.1:0-294 GCF_001952655.1 Monopterus albus
CTCTGAGCTTAAGCTGAGACTGGAGGTTTTCTATGATGCTGGAGCCTCCAGACAGTCTGGCAGCCTCATAGAGATTGGTCCCACTCATTGATAAAGACGTGGTCATGGTACCCAGTGAGTGGTCTAAAGAGTCATCCTGGGGAATAATAAAACAAGGTATAAAACCATTCATGCTACAGAAATTCAAGCATGTACATGCTAATTTTCTAGCCACTTTAACATTTTCCCCAGTATGTACCTGGGAAAGAACAGAAGTATGTAGACCAGTGTTGTCCACCCCACTGATGGAGCTGG
>NW_018141936.1:0-294 GCF_001952655.1 Monopterus albus
ATGTTTCAAGATGAAACAAGAAACCTATAAAAGGGATATTAAATATAATCTTGATAGCAACACACATATCATTTTAGGCTACTCGGGCAAAGGGAATGATAAATTATAATTTCTTTTAAGTTTTTAATTGAGAAATGAAAAACTCCTAGGAGTGAAAAACATTTTGGGGAGATGTGGGTATATTCCAAGTCTTATATGATAATTTCTCACTCCGCAATCCTCGCTTGTGCAGAACGACTTCCTGGTTGAACACCATCCTTTGTGCCAATTGAACACTGGAGCGCACATTTTTTT
>NW_018141937.1:0-294 GCF_001952655.1 Monopterus albus
TAGCCAAACACACTGTGTACTTTGGCCGCCAGCTGGGGAGACATCCTGCCTAGACTGCTCTCCTATACCCAGCAGTTTATCAGGATATCAAAACCCTTTAACTGTCAACATGTCACCTATAATATTCATCTTATGGTTAGTATACTTGCTTTGCTGTTTATCATGGCCTTGGTATCAGTTCAGATACTTTTCTTTCCAAAACGTATTGGTTGATTTATAGAGACAATCTGTGCTTCTGTTCAGTGCCAGTGTGGGAAGTACTGTGACTTCTCTTTTATTGTAGTAAAAGTGACA
>NW_018141938.1:0-294 GCF_001952655.1 Monopterus albus
ACACACACACACACAGGTTTTTAAATAACTGTCAGGACATTCATTGAGATAATGCACATTCCCTGTCCCCTTACTCTAACCTTAACTATCACAACTACAGTAAATGTCAGACAGCCACAAACCAGAGCTGTAGCAAGCTGAAAGGGTTTATCACTGCGGTATCGAACACAATAACATCGTTGCCAAATTTGTACAAAACTGACCCAGAATTAGTAAATTGGTTTAAGATGCAGATTGTATTATCAGATTAATTATCTTCTGCCCACCATTAGACTACGTTCACACTGCAGGTCT
>NW_018141939.1:0-294 GCF_001952655.1 Monopterus albus
AGATCTTTAACATACTGAGTGTTTTCATCCAAGGCCATTAGGGAACAGACTCCCTGATACCTTCAAACAGGTGTAGATTTCCATATTTCCCTCACAATGGCCCAAAAAAGAGGATTATTCTAATTAAACCTGTCCAGGTGAAAATGAGCCAGAAGTTAAATCTGGTACAAAACGTCTTTTCTCTTTGTCCGAGATTGTTTTATGTACAGTCCCTGAGAAATCCATGTAATAATGTTAAAACTATCTCAGAGCTTGAGATGTGCTAAGAGCTGAGCTGACCCCTGACCCATAAGG
>NW_018141940.1:0-294 GCF_001952655.1 Monopterus albus
TAATAGCTCTGTATATTTACCTCCATAATTAGTTATTCACACCACACTTGTTTATTTAAAGCAACGTTTAGGGCTACAGATTTGTCAGTTCATCCTTTTTCTTTCCTCTCTGTGTCCCTGTCAGTCCGCCGACCTAATGTATACTGTATAAATACTATGTTGTTCTGGAAACATATAATAAACCTGATGTTTTAGAACTGTGTGATAATTTAATGTATATGTTCAGAGCAGGTTATAATTTATGAAGCTGTCTTCCATGCAAACATGTTCTACAATTAATTTGACCAACATACT
>NW_018141941.1:0-294 GCF_001952655.1 Monopterus albus
AAAAGGCTGGTGTTATTCTGTGCTTCTAAAAAAATATATCAAATGTCACCAGACTTGCTGTACTCTCTTTGATCTGTTTCAGTTGGTTTTGATACAGGTTTACTTCATACTAATACATGCTTACATCTGACCCTTCGTCCACCCCCATCTCTGTCTGTCTGCCAGGTGGAGCACTTGGCGGTCTCTTGGGCAGCTGGCTGACCAGCGGCCAGTTCAGGCCTCTGCCTGAGATCCTGATGGAGCTGCCACCTGCCCAGCGAAAGCAGCTCTATGATGACATTGTGCCTGTCTTGG
>NW_018141942.1:0-294 GCF_001952655.1 Monopterus albus
AGAAGGCAAATGTCTGAGTCAGTTGATCCGGACATTAGGCGGACTTTACTCTCCCTAGTCCACATCAGGGCCGAATGAGGTGGAGTGAGCCTGTGTGAGAAAACGGTGTACAGTCTGGAGTATGTTCAAAACCAGCAGGCAGAGGAGTCTTTTCTTGACCTTGACCTCTTTTGTTGGGCCTGTTCTTATTTCTTTTTAGACAGAACTCAGATCAACCGAATGACAATCCAGCAAAATGCAAGACAAGAACAATGTCCACAGAATGTTTCATGTGAAAATCTGCCTTACCATTTT
>NW_018141943.1:0-294 GCF_001952655.1 Monopterus albus
TCCTGGGAGACAGTGGAGCCCAGGAGGGGTCCTCCGAGATGGAGTCGTTATGCGCCGATCCTAACACGTATTGGAGATGCCGGAAGAAAAGCTACACAGACTTACCTCACGTGCTAATTTTATTCAACTAATTCTTTTTGTTACTATATAGTGTTATTATAGTTCAGATCGAATCTGATTTTCCAAACATTGCATGTTTTGTAATGATGTTACAATTAGTTCTGTATAATCTTCTTTTTAAGTATTTTTCTGGCTTTATCTTGGCAGTTGCCTGCATTTCTGGATATGGGAATA
>NW_018141944.1:0-294 GCF_001952655.1 Monopterus albus
TTTTTTTTATCAATGTCTGCATTTATTTTGCTAATGAACAGAAATATTTCTGCTATTGCCCCTTAGGGCCACCATACAACCAGCAAGAGCATTATGTTAAAGACATCATTTGACATTTTGGGAAATACATATTTGCTTTCTGACTTCTGAGAACAAATATGCAAATTTTCCAAAATATCAAATATTCTTTCAGTATCTTGTTGGCTTAATTAATGTAGCCCACGTATAACAGTGACCGATTTGTCATTGTGAGGTTCAGTATGTTTATCTAAATCAGGGGTGCCCAATACGTCG
>NW_018141945.1:0-294 GCF_001952655.1 Monopterus albus
CAAGGTCAGTTTCTCTCCACTTCATCCAACCAAATATGCTGATAGTGACAGATGCACTAAAGACTGTGAAAGTCTGACACAGTCTGACTCTCTATACACATCTCGTTCCTGTCATGTCTGTGTTGTAGTCTGGTAACCAACAGTAAAGGAAACCAAGATCAGTACAACACTATAAACCAAGCATCAGGACAGCAAATATGGGCATTGAAAAATTATTGTATAAATTCAAATTTCTACCAGAGAAAATGCAGTGATCATTCTCTGCACAACATTGTATTTTTACCTCTTTTTTTT
>NW_018141946.1:0-294 GCF_001952655.1 Monopterus albus
TGGTGGTTCAAGGAGGAGCATTCAACCACTTCTTTAGTCAAGTTGCAAACCAGCATTCACAAATATTAATGTGCTTATGCATATACAGTAAATAAAAGCCCATATATATTTGTAACTTTAAGAATGGAAATTCATTCTTGATTCTGGGAACAGTAATATACAGTACATACCAATCAAACATGAAAAACCTAAAGTCCACTTATATAGGGTAGATAAATTAAAGTCAGAAGACCTAAGATTACGTTGAGATTATTTTATACATTTTCATTAATCATTTAATTGTACTTGCCTACC
>NW_018141947.1:0-294 GCF_001952655.1 Monopterus albus
ACACACACACACACACACACCTCTATTTCTGACCAGCCCCAACCTCTTCTTAAAATCAAATCATCTAGCTGGAACCTTTAATTACACTACACAACACCAATTCTCCAGCTGCTTCAAGCAACAGTGCAGTCTCTTCTTCTGCTAAGAGCAGCAGACATGTCCACTCAGATATAAGATAATCAGTTCAATATATTGTTACATAGCCCAGTTGGGCACCTGTCTCATCACTCTGACTAGTGTAGACATACAGTTGCAGTAATACTGCTCTTGTTTGCTGACAGGTGGCTGATACCT
>NW_018141948.1:0-294 GCF_001952655.1 Monopterus albus
TTTTTTTTTTAGATTCATGCCTTCATTCCTTCGTTTGGGTTCCTGGAACATTGTGATGTTTGTGAGCTATGAGCAGATGAAGAGAGCTGTGGTAAGATTTCAGCAGTACTATGAGTCTCTGCTCTGACCTGTCTGACACGTGCTTTGTCACTGGAGCATGCAACACACAGTGTGTACCAAGTGGCACATTCTTTGGACAGATGATTGGGTGTAGAATTGCTGCTGGACCTGTTCTTCCTCAGGAATAAAACTGCACATGCATCTGATTCGAGATGCCTTACTCCAACAAGAAAC
>NW_018141949.1:0-294 GCF_001952655.1 Monopterus albus
CCAAGCATTATATTAAACACAATAAGCAAAACAAAGTTGTAGGTGTGTACAGGAACTTTGATGACACATATGTAAGATTAGGCCTAAATGAGTTGAGCAGTTAAGCCTACTTTACTTTTAACTGTCAGCGGTAGTGTCACGCTTATAACTTACTGGCTCTTTACATTAAAATGGTATGTTTTATACATGTTAATTATTTTAAATCAGAAAAATGTGTTTTTGTCAACACTTTTAAGGACCTCTTGTGCACTTTATAAACACATTTATATAATTATGCACTACATAGTAACATTG
>NW_018141950.1:0-294 GCF_001952655.1 Monopterus albus
TCAGATCTGTTTCTGCTCTTACAAATTCATGGCTGCACACAATTGTGACTTAAACTGAACAGCACTTGAAACGTGTTTTGTGCACTTTTAAAACTTTTGTTCCTGACAGACTTTCACACAGAACCTCATGGAGAAATCTTAGAAAGTAGAAACAAGCTTAATATGTGTCTGTGCGCTCTCAAATGATGAGCTGAAAAGCGAGTAGCTCTCGAAATGTGGTTTGTGCTCCCTCAAGCGTTTTGGCAGGGATGTGCTTCCATATAATTGCTTCACACAGTGTAACAAACACTTTTT
>NW_018141951.1:0-294 GCF_001952655.1 Monopterus albus
CAGCTGGTGTCTCTGCATGAAGTACTGATCTTTGAGCTGCTGCTTGAATAGCTGGTGCTTCTCCTGCAGCTGGCGCTCTTCCAGCTCCCACATTGCAGCCTCCCGTGCTGTATGCAGACACACAAGAAAACAAAAGACAAGGTTAAATGATTGCACAGAAGAACCATTCAGAGAATTGCTGGAGGAGATCTGTCAACATTATGCCTCATTTCTGACCATTCTCCTTTTCTACATGGTGCAGTGGAGAGGAACAAGACATGCAGCAACAGTTGTGGGTTAAAGTCAGCTCATTAG
>NW_018141952.1:0-294 GCF_001952655.1 Monopterus albus
TGGAGAAACAGCGGTGTCACTCCTCTCTTTGTGTGTCTGTTCTTCTCTCTCATTTTCATCAAACTTCCTCTCCTCTTCACTCTCCATCCTCACTGATCCCTCCTCATCCACCTCCTCCTCATCTTCCCTGTCCTCTAAATCTCCAAAACACAGCTGTGTTTGATCCATGGCTAAATTCCTCCGATGAATCCGGACACGAGTACGCCAAGGTGACCCGGCGCCTCCTCCAGAGCTCCCTGGAGACCCAGTACCGTTGGAAGGCAACGAGCCACAGCGCTGCCTGGCCAGGGAGCC
>NW_018141953.1:0-294 GCF_001952655.1 Monopterus albus
TTTTTTTTCTGTTTTCTTCTTCACTTGGCCTTTTTTCAGTCAACTCAGTTAAAAAGATGTATAGTCGGTCTCCATTTTTAATCATGCTACCATCACAAATAACTATCTGCCCTGCAGAAGCTGCTTTCAGAGCTTTTGACATCACAAAAAGAAAACTTGGTTGTCTAGGCTCTGGCAAAGTCTTACAAAGATTAAAACAATGTGGGTTAAAAATGTACAATAGAAAGATTGATAACTGACTTAGTTCGAGGTGTCTGTCAACGGTTTTACAGATGTCTCTTTTGTCTTTGTAGT
>NW_018141954.1:0-294 GCF_001952655.1 Monopterus albus
ATACAGCTGTAATATGTATAAACAAGTCAGATAAAAGTTATGAAAGGTAACTCAAGGGAACTAAAGGTATGAGAGGTAACTAAAGCTTATAAAGTAACTAGAGTCTATAAGAATCAAACCTTACATTATTTTTGCACTGTCTTTCAATATCACGTACCAGCTTCACACATTTTTCTACTTTGCTTTTACTTTTTCTAATTTGCTTTCAAACCCATAGCTTTATCCCATTTTTCTAAGTTTTGCTAATTTTTTTTATTTCGTCCCACTTCTACAACTGCAGCTACAACCACAACA
>NW_018141955.1:0-294 GCF_001952655.1 Monopterus albus
TATATATAGCTGTATGTTTTTAGAGAGGATGATGAGGAGTGTGTTCCTCATTTCTCATGACTGATGCCAGACTTAGGATAAAATTCTTGACTGCTGCCGCCAAGTTTTCAAAGTCAGTCCAGACAAATATAGACATCGCTGTCTAGAGCTCTTTCCCATTGGTGCTGGAGAGGTGAGTTATCAAGTCCAGATGCAGAGAAAAGTGGGGCACCACACTAAGTATGTGCCAGACCATATACTTCCCTATACAATGACCCACTAACACCAGTGCACTTATGTACACTTGCTAAGAAA
>NW_018141956.1:0-294 GCF_001952655.1 Monopterus albus
AGTGTACTGAGTTTTGCCATGCCAGATTTACCATCTTTATTTTTCCAAATTTGAAACATTTCCTGTGGTTTTCTATCCATATTTTAACATAAATACATCTACTACTACATTGACTAATAGGAGTATTAATAAAGCTAAGACATGTTTTCTTTTGTTAGCATTCAGCAACTACAGCTACTGAGTCTTAGACAAAGATTTCAGTGCTGTATGAGAACTGAATTTGGTAAATGCATGTAACTTATCAGATTGTATCAGCATATACAGCATTTCATTTTAAATCACGCTAAAAAAAAA
>NW_018141957.1:0-294 GCF_001952655.1 Monopterus albus
CTAATATTATGCGGTGGTAAAACTGAGCCGGGTGTCATGTGCACACTGCACGCACGTCTCTCCCTAAGGAGCAAATCTGACTTGTCGTTGTAATTTGCGTATATAGCTTAGTCTATACATTTAGGAGGCATCGATTAGAAATCTTCCTTTGATTCGGAGCGGTGGTCATCAGACAAACAGCTTTACTTAAAAGACAGGTTCAGCTTTTACCACTGACCTATACTTGATACTTTGCACTTTTGTCCATGAACGAGCAGAGGAGACTGTGTAAACCTCAGGAAGTAAGGATTTTAT
>NW_018141958.1:0-294 GCF_001952655.1 Monopterus albus
GCATTTAAAAATGAAATAATGGAATCATCTAAATCAGTCTAAAAATCTAAGCCTTTGTCAAGCAGAAAGAAAAGAAAGGCAGTCTCAGACCAATCTTGGACAGAAAGGGTTCAGAAGCCTCTGATTAACAAAATGCTTGGCATCTAATACTTTTTTGGGGGGATGTGCGCAACAGAGTGTCTGATTGGTATTTTTCTTGCCAGTCATGTGTTCTGAAAAAATTATTTTCAAATTTGAAACTTGCACATATATAAAACAGACATGTTTCCACAATGACATAATAGCGTGGACATT
>NW_018141959.1:0-294 GCF_001952655.1 Monopterus albus
GCAGATGTTTACCATTGTCTGTCATTTCCTTTAGGGAAGTGAGCTCCTAGTGTTACTAATAACAAAGCGAGGGAAGCAACACATCACAGTTTAAATAAAGAACAGTAATTAAACGCAACAAAGATTTTATTTCAGAAATATTTGAATAAGTTATGAATGTGTAAACTGTGCAATTTATTTACAAAATTTAAGAGCTAGCAAAGCATATCAGTATGTTCTAATATTATTTATTATTTATTAGGATTTAAACAGTTTTTCATAAGCCACACAGGACAGAAACAGACTCCAGCGAAC
>NW_018141960.1:0-294 GCF_001952655.1 Monopterus albus
ATTCATCTCTGGGTTAGAACTCTTGAGGTTGAGAAATTTTCTGCCCACCATGCCTCTATTTCTGTTACTGTTCATTGACCAATTTGACATCAGAAGGCCTGAGTGATGTCAGTTACTACTTTTATGCTTTTGTACACATTGCTGCAACTTTAAGGTGGCCAAAAGATGTGTGGGGTTTTCTTCTAAAGTGTAAATTGATGGGGAAGTCCCAGGAAGTGTGCACAAGTTTGTCAATTGATGAGAGCCTGAAATAAATTTTATTTGATAAGTATGGCATTGCAAGAAATGTGTAAA
>NW_018141961.1:0-294 GCF_001952655.1 Monopterus albus
TGTGTATTTGTATGTCTATTGTGGTTTCTGTGTGCAATTCACTGTAAGAGTGTAAATGTGTGAATGTGTGTTTTATCTTGTCTGACTTGTGTCCATTAAACCAGTCTGTGTGTAACTGCACCCATCTGCCATATTGTATTTGTAGAGCCTTTGTGTATGTGTGTGTGGCCAGAGAGAAACTAAGTGGAATGGACAGTTAGATTGAACAGAACGAGGCACAATTACCAGGTGACACTGAGAAGATAATGTTGTCCCAATCTAACTCACCCCTCAGCCCTCTCTCTCTCTCTCTCT
>NW_018141962.1:0-294 GCF_001952655.1 Monopterus albus
AATTGCTAGGGCTCTGGCTGGCTTAACCCTGGTGTTCACTTTAAATTTACTATATACCGCCTCTCTTTGGGTCCGCTGGGCCCACTGCATCTTTGTGGCTTTGTAAATCAACATAATAAAAGAAGTTTTAATCTGAAACAATGTAATGTAGGTCTGGTGGATGGACCAGCAGTATGCAGACTGTAATTTGCATATGAATGACAAACACGTGACTGCTGTGCCATTTCAGAGACATGCATCACAGACGCGTCACAGACGCGCTTCTCACTCTCTCTCTCGTGAGCTTGGTTCAGC
>NW_018141963.1:0-294 GCF_001952655.1 Monopterus albus
TACCTTGAGAAACCTCAAACTGAGCATGTGCTATATGGACAAAGGCAAAGCCTTTACAGTTGGATCTTGCAACTATGAAGTGGTCCCGTGCTTCATCTGGGTCTTCAATCCTGCAGACAAAGAAATGTGGTTACACTTACGTGACATGTGACAAAGTTCTGATAGGGCTTATACTTTTTGATCTTAGCCTATGGCGCCACACATAATTTTACACATAAGACAGAGAATAAGCTTTAACATTTGATGGGTGTCATAGAGAAGTGCCAATGCAGTGAATTCATAACATCAATAATA
>NW_018141964.1:0-294 GCF_001952655.1 Monopterus albus
TGTGTATGTTGTGAAGCTGTCCATCTGGCAGGTGTCAGTACCACTACACCACGCAGTTTCCCTGCTGCATTTCAAACCCTTGTGCACTTTTGTTTTCCATGTCAAGGAGGCTGATCCTCTCTCTGGTTTTCCACTTGAAAGACTAATTGTGCTACATAAATTCATGTATACTACTTTTCTTTCTATTTTCTTGACAATATAACACAGAAAAATCAGTTGTTAGCTAAAACGACACATGCAACTTGTGACAGTGTTGCAGCAAAAATGCAGTTTAACAGCTCACAAGGCAAAAAA
>NW_018141965.1:0-294 GCF_001952655.1 Monopterus albus
CTCCATTGTAACACAGCATTTCACCCAAAAACATCTGAAGTCCGTTTTATATCGGGGACATATAACACAATATGCGCAAACCCATGTCGCCGTGCCCAAACCTCTTGCCAACCCATATAAAATGTCCTAGACCCCTCCCTGGCCCCTACTTCTGTGGGGATCATGTATTGCGCGTTAGAATTTGGTGCAAGTAAGTCTTGTCTCCCGGGGTCGTGCGGTGTACGGGCCACGGGGGACACTACAGACCCGTGTCTTCATTAGAACTGTATTCAAGTATGTTAACAATAGTTATAT
>NW_018141966.1:0-294 GCF_001952655.1 Monopterus albus
TTGTGTATGCCCATGTGTACCTGTATTGGCATGATAACACTTATGTCCTTTGTCTGCTGGTTGGTTCCTTTAGGATCAAATTTAATTGTGAAAGTCTGTATCTCACCGCAGGGTAGGTCCTTCACTCTTTCAAATTCTGCACTGAAACCTTTGAAGGGGCATCAGGACAAACCTTTTTAAAATCTTTTTTGCAATATGTGCAATGCTGAGAAGAACTAGTCATAAAGATGATATAGTGTAAGTTAATATCCAAGGAGGAGAAGAATACTGAAAAATTACCCACCTAGGTCTCAA
>NW_018141967.1:0-294 GCF_001952655.1 Monopterus albus
AAACACTACAGAGTGAGGTTTGTGAGGAATAGCTTGACTTCGATCAACAGCAGTCTTTCTTACTGCTGCAAGTAGTTTGTGTACATATAAAAGCAGTTGTAATGGAACAAACAGTTTGATGCTGCAGTTGAAGCCAATGATCCCTCTTCTTCAACCCAGATGAAGATGTTATCAGAGAAACTGGAGTGTGTTCAAGCAGAGAGAGACAGTTTGCTCTCTGAGAAAGAATCCATCTGCCAAACCTCCACAGAAGAAATGGAGAAGCTACTGAGCAGAATGACTTCTCTCAGTGAG
>NW_018141968.1:0-294 GCF_001952655.1 Monopterus albus
TTTTTTGCAGTTAGGTTCTATTATTTCTCCTCAAATGTTATTTCAAAATATTTTCTTTGAATCTGTATCTCATTGTTAGACATACAGACAAATCTAGTGCATATCTGCAACTGTGATCTGTCCCAACTGTTGACCTGTCTCAGTTTAACATTAAGGAACCTCTTGGTAACATGCTCCAGTCATGCACCAGGACAGTGATAATTTGGGAAGTACTCACTATTTCAGACAAATTTTATACTGCATTAATTTCCTTTTGATATATTTTATGTTTCTGTGTGTGGGGTGACTTCTTCT
>NW_018141969.1:0-294 GCF_001952655.1 Monopterus albus
CCCAGAATGCAGTGAAGGAATCACTTCACACACAAAGTAGCTTGAGATCATCTTGGACACTTGCCATAACCATGGTCATGTACTTTGGCTTGGCCTTTTTTGTTTGGTTTATATATGCAGATATAGACATACTGTATATCTATAATGTGTTCTGCAAAATGGGTGAGCTTCATTTTTTAACACTGAATTTAATAACATTTAACTATTCTAAATGTGCACTGGTCAATATCAGGCAATTTTATTAAAATTTTTACAAGGTTTCTAAGTGAAAGATTGTTACATTTTTCTGAGTCC
>NW_018141970.1:0-294 GCF_001952655.1 Monopterus albus
TTTTCCTTCGATCTGCCATCTCAGATGATGTCTGCTTCCGATGATGTCAGCACTGCTGGAGTCTCGGATGCAGCATCTTACTGATGCTATTCACACAAACACCCATCTAAACACACGCTTGTTTAGACTAGGTTACACAGTTCAATAAAACATAATGAACATCATCAAGCATGGTATTTAATTGGATTGTTATTTTGATTAGGTGTTTTTGGCAAATGATCAGCTGCTATGCCAGCTGAATCCCCTCAACTCATTAATGGCTATACAATTTGTTTGTCTGATACAATGGTCACT
>NW_018141971.1:0-294 GCF_001952655.1 Monopterus albus
TTTTTTTTTAAATATGGCGTTTTAAATGTCAGTAGAAAATGAATGAATGACGTTTTAAATGTCAGTCCGACCCACCTCCTGCTCCCACTGGTGTTCCTTACATTGCGGAGGCGAGTTTTGACTTCCTCATAAATAGTTTGTGTTTCTTTACGAAGCATGAAGATGTGGTGTCTTCAAACCCAGCTGTTCATCCTCTGCAGTAAGTCTGTTAGATTAAATAATAAATGTAAGCCTTTATACAAATTGGCAGAATACTACACTTTTTTAATTTCGCTATGTAGACGTTGTATTTAT
>NW_018141972.1:0-293 GCF_001952655.1 Monopterus albus
ATATAAAATATGTAGTGTGTATTTTGTTGTAGGAATGCACTTTAAAAAGTTACAACTTGAGAGCATGATAAATTAAAAGGTCAGTCTATCAGGAGGCTTTACCGTTTTACCTCGCCTAGTGGCGTATGGTGCAGTACATTGAGTCTGGGCGGGACTCACAGATTCTTTGGATGGTGGACCTCATGCGTTGGGCGATGCTGCAGATTGCGGCTCCTGACACTGTGATGTGTTACTTGCATCAGCACCAATCCTCTGCGATGATGTCAAATTTAAATCAAATCAAATTTATTTAT
>NW_018141973.1:0-293 GCF_001952655.1 Monopterus albus
GAAGTACAGTATATGGAGTGTGGCTGCATGTTTCTCCTCTGTTACATGGTTTCCCTTAGTGCCCCCATCATTGGTCAGGGCTAGGTTAAAGTTAGATTCATGTTGAGTTACAAAGGAAAAAACAGTTCTACGAGTGAACACTCTTCGACACAACACTGATGAAAATGGCTTGCATTGCCTTTGTCTGAGGCCGGGAGGAATTGAGTGGCCGAATGCTCCACAATGCAGTGACCATATACGTAGCTCACTAACTGCTGCCCTGCTGTGCAATGAGCTGCAGTGATTTAAAAAAA
>NW_018141974.1:0-293 GCF_001952655.1 Monopterus albus
GCGCTAAACAAATAAAATTGAATTGAATTAATTTTGACTTAATCCAAGCCACCATTTGGACACAGAATTTAAGATGCTCCCATCAGACTGCAGATATTACCTGCCACTGAGCAGGACAAATTGTTTAAAAATGTTTATCCCGGCTGTCTTTTTTTTTTAATAATTTGAGTTGAATGAGTATCGTATGTATGGTTGATCTATGGTTGATCTTCATTATTGTTGTTCTACTTACATGCTTAACTTTATAATTGTTGCTGATGTTACTGAATGCATGGATGCTATTGGGTGTACAA
>NW_018141975.1:0-293 GCF_001952655.1 Monopterus albus
ATTACAGTCAAGATGAAACGGTGGAAACACAGGAACAACAGCTCAAACTCTTAAACCTATCAGGTCGACTGACTAACAGCTGACTAATAAACAACAACACCTGATGAAACTGACCAAACTAGAAGCAACACACATCTAAGGAGCAGTGCACGGTACAAGGCTGTGCATGAAAAACCAGACATACTATCAAATAAAGAGACACGGTGGCTCCCTGACAGCGTCCCCAGAAGGCAGCGTGAGGAGCCAAAGTCCACAGCAGAACCAAAACCTGGTCACGAGGACAGGTGCAGCCA
>NW_018141976.1:0-293 GCF_001952655.1 Monopterus albus
GCAAATGAACATAGAGGGAGAAGAACGAAAGATAAACTTCTGGTTCTACCTCTAATGCCAGGAGGCCGGTCAAAGAAATACCTGAAATAAGTTTAGCAGAGGCACGTCTAACTGAATGGTTACGTTGTGGTGCACAGTGCGTGTGTGACATTAGCAGCTTGAGTCCAGCCATTGATATTTATTGCAGATCCGTCTCTGGTTGCCCGTCTGCCCCTCTATGACTTGGACTAAAGGCAAAAATGTGGCTGAAACAGTAGTTGGCTTTTGTGATGGGGAGTTTATCAAACATTCTA
>NW_018141977.1:0-293 GCF_001952655.1 Monopterus albus
TTTTGCTTATTTCAAGACAAAAAGAAACACACATAATGTATAATGTTTATGAATTATTTTCCTGCATAGGAAGGACTTTGAAATAAGCCAGCTTCTTGGCAAGATTGAGGATGAGCAATCACTCTCTGCTCAGCTTCAGAAGAAGATCAAAGAACTTCAAGTTAGTTCAGTTAATGGTTTGAATGACCCAACTGTTCTTGGCTTATAAACAAAATATCAGAAAGTATCTATGTTGTTTATCTGTTGTTTATGAACTCTTAAACATTAGGCTCGTATTGAGGAGCTGGAGGAGG
>NW_018141978.1:0-293 GCF_001952655.1 Monopterus albus
AGAAAACATAAAACAGATAACAGAATCTTTTTTACATGACGTTTGTTGTTTTGCTTCGAATATGATCCTCTTTGTGTCATTTTAAGGACCCACCTTGATCCATGTAGCTTTTGCTGTCTAATATAACTATAATTCATCTCAACCCCACAGTCATATATCAATTAACTGGCTTCATGCTGTACTAACTGCTGTTTAATCCACGTGCGCTCACTGTCCGTCCCTTACAGAACGGCCTGACCCCGCTCCATGTCGCAGCTCATTATGACAACCAGAAGGTGGCGCTCCTGCTTTTG
>NW_018141979.1:0-293 GCF_001952655.1 Monopterus albus
CAGATAACGGACTGACGTTTGGAAGAAACGGCATTTGTCTGGTGAAAGTTTAAGCCCATACTCTCTTAACCGTTCCAGGACATGAATGAGCCGGGTCTCGTGCTCCTCCAACGTGCTGGAAAACACTATTAGATCATCCAGGAAAACAAGAACCTCCTTTAAGTTGATGTCCTTCATGCTCTTTTCCATGAGCCGTTGGAAAGTACTGGGGGCATTTGTGATCCCCTGAGGCATACGGTTGAATTCATAGAACCCAAAGGGGCACACAAAAGCTGTCTTTGACTTATCCGGCT
>NW_018141980.1:0-293 GCF_001952655.1 Monopterus albus
TTTTTTTTCACAGAACTGTAGTTATCACACTGTCCCCCGTGTTACTGTTTATCAACACAAACCTTCTGGTTGGTTAAATATGACATTCAAACCTGACTGTGACCATCAGTGATGTGATTCTGGTTTGCGTCTCCAGATGAAGCTGTTACTGCTGCTGCTGGCTCTGTCCTGGGCCAGTCTCCAGGACACGGTGGGGACCAGTTCACAGCCCAGAGATGGTAAAAACACATGAGGTTCTCTGTGATGTAACTGCACGTGGCACAAAACTGTTCCCACCTGTGAGTCTCTTACAT
>NW_018141981.1:0-293 GCF_001952655.1 Monopterus albus
TGCAGATTCAGATTAATAATACAAAATGTAAAGGAGATCAAATTTGATCCCTGGAGAAAAATCCACAAACCAGTCAGCAGTATATGTTAGCTCCACCTTCACTACTTGTACTATTAAAGTGATGTTGCACACAATGCATCACCGATAATTATCTAATAAGCTATAATATGTATTGTTCTGAAAAGGAGCCGTTCTGCACGATGAGTCCTTTTACTTCTGGTACTTTAAGTAGGCCTACTGTATATATTTCTTATAATGCTTTTGTGCTTTTAGTCCTGCATGAATGGAAAACA
>NW_018141982.1:0-293 GCF_001952655.1 Monopterus albus
TGTACATGTTTCAAATGGTTTCATCAAAATTTAGGCGAAACTGAAGACACCTTCAGCCGTGTAAAAATAAAGATAGTATTGTCTTTTTTTGTAGAGGAAGACCCCTTTCCCAGTCGGTGAAGCAGATGCAGGATTTGTTTCTGAAAGATATTACCATCTTTACTTTGTTTGGTAAGTGATGTGATCATGCTTTCAAATCAAGACTCCCCTGTCCAGACTTGTTGTGTGAATCCTGTTTGATGTGGGTGCTCTCTCCAAGTCCACAATAAAATCATTATGGGCCAATGATAACA
>NW_018141983.1:0-293 GCF_001952655.1 Monopterus albus
TTTTTTTCTTAATCATTTGCATGTTTAATCACAGGAAAGCACTGACAGACCAACAACACTGAGCTTCATCAGGCAGGATCCAGGATCTGGTGGGTCATGAATTTTATATGTTCATATAAAGTTACATCTTTTTGTCGACCCTTTGTAAATTTGTTGTGCCATGTGTGTTTTCTGTTTGCAGGCAGCAAGTGCTACTATGCACAAGACAGAGAAAAAACACTCAGACCTTTTTCTTGCAGCAGAGCAAGTGATTATCAAGATGTTGAATTATGTATGATACTTACATTTCTGAC
>NW_018141984.1:0-293 GCF_001952655.1 Monopterus albus
TTTTTATGTATGCTTACGCTTTTACATGTAGAATAAAAGTTTTGTGATTCACAGATAGTGTGTGAGGCATTTGTTTAAAACATTTTATTGGTATCTTCTCAGATCTGGTTCAGCCATGTGTGATAAAATGGATATCGTTCACATTGATCATTAGTTGCACGAGTGTTAATACTACACTGGTTGACTAACATTTCTTATTGTTAATGGTGAAACTAAGTCAACAGTATGAAGGTGCTTTAATCACTTACATGCAAGAACAGTAACTATACTGTCAATGTTCTACCTGTCCCCCC
>NW_018141985.1:0-293 GCF_001952655.1 Monopterus albus
TCACTTTGTAACCGAAAACTGTGAAACTCGCGTCCTGGCGCAGCTTTTCTGTGTTAATATGAAATTCACGCTGCTTTGAATCGACTTTCTGATCTGAATCTGTGTTTGTCACAACACAAACAGTACATGTAGTTACTAGTTTGGAGCCGAGTTCGATGCCACATGAATTAATTCATTATTAGAGGAAACAACCTGTTGCTCATCCAGACGTGGTGCGTGTGAGGGGAAAGTCAGTGGGGTTCAAACTAAAACTGAGAGTTCCTGAAAAGCCAGGCGGGGTTTCAAAGCTGAGA
>NW_018141986.1:0-293 GCF_001952655.1 Monopterus albus
ATGCCGAATGATGATGTTGGGTGTTGTGTATGTTTGCATGTTAATGTGTGTGTTTGTCTTGCAGATGAGTGTGAGGAGGTGGAGCATCAGGTCCAGAAGGTGGTGCAGGAGATGGAGAACATCCTGGGGGAGCCGCTGCAGAGCTACTTCTAACACCCCCCACCCCACCAGGTATGACGGGGTTAAACATCCTGTCTTCTATTAGATCTGATGAAAACCTGTTCTTTGTCTCTGATATGTTCAAGAATAAACACAAGACTGAGACCAAGTCACCAATGTACTTTAATCTTTTT
>NW_018141987.1:0-293 GCF_001952655.1 Monopterus albus
GTGTGTCTCTCTGGAAAGAGGACTCCCTACTCTGTTGTACTGAGGTACTTTACAAGTGTGACTGCACATTTTTTAGGCCACAGGCTTAAATAATACTACCACTACTATAATACTAAATAACAGTTGTGTGAAACACTGATTCACGACTGAATTTGAGTGAACTCCTAACGGGTCTACGTCAAGAGCCAAAAGTAACATTACTTATCCTACATTATGCAGCAGGCAAAACACAACTGGCGTTACAGAATCCTTGTACAAAAACAGTTACAAAAATTTCAAGGTCAATGTGACAA
>NW_018141988.1:0-293 GCF_001952655.1 Monopterus albus
ATATATATATATAAAAGGCAGGCTGTATTTTATAAGTCTTATATTATGTCTCATGAAATATTTATTCCTTGACTGACCTTCCTCACTCCATTTGAGTGGATGATTTTAGCCACCATCATTGCCAACTGCATCGTCCTGGCACTGGAACAACATTTGCCTGATGGGGACAAGACGCCACTGTCTGAACGCCTGGTAAGATAAATAGACATGATGCGCCATGATTGATGTACCGTAAATGTTCATGTAAACATGATTAAATCAGGTGACAGTTCTGACTGGTTGTTCTTAAGTTA
>NW_018141989.1:0-293 GCF_001952655.1 Monopterus albus
CCCCCCCCCAAGTTACTGTACATGTAAGTAGCTTTTCATAGAGCAATAAAATGCATTTTGTCTTGTTTCTTCTCTCTAAATTCTACATCATATTACTTACAGTGTTAATAGAAGAAAACAAAGCTAATAAACTTGTAAGACACATGGGAAGAACAGGTTTTATGATGCCAACATATTTTTGTCTTCATTGTCTTACTTTTGGTCATTGAGCTGCTGTCTGACAGACTCTGCACCAGATCAATCCTCTGCATCTCCTTTAAAATGTTCCTGGTCCTCCCCACAGACTGTTGGCC
>NW_018141990.1:0-293 GCF_001952655.1 Monopterus albus
GCTGTAATGTTAGAGTGAATTGATATACAGTAGAAGGCAGTGAGTTTGCAGATGTGTAAAACTGAGAAAAGTTAGGAGTACACTTCTGGTACATCAGCAGCTGTTTTGCTTATTACACAAAATACCCTTGTGGTGCTCCTAATACAAGGACAAATATATTTTACGTGTAATTCAGTACTGGGCCATTTGGTATGAATACTTTATTTTGCTTTATTTATTGGAAGAATGTTGGTTGGTCCCACATTTAAACTTGTTCTTGTGCACAAGTGTTGAGAAGTGAGGTACAGTTTTTT
>NW_018141991.1:0-293 GCF_001952655.1 Monopterus albus
TATCTCTGGCTACAAAGCAAACATGCTGCTGATGTTTTCTATCACAGTAAAGTGGGCATCTTACTATTTTGGATTGTTGATCAGACAAAATGATCAGTTTGAAAGTCACCTTGATTCCTATTTTGATGTTTTATAGATGTTATAGCTACTAATTACTGTATACAGTACTTTATAATCAGATCATCATTGCTCATTAATGAGCACTTTGACTGTGTTGTGATGCGCGCCTGCCTAGGTGTATTTATAATAGATACCATTTTGATTAATGATCATATTTAGAGAATTGGCTTATG
>NW_018141992.1:0-293 GCF_001952655.1 Monopterus albus
ATTATAGCAGCATTAAAATAGGGACAGAAAATTATAGGAGCCACTTTTCAGAAAAACAAATAAAAGGGAACCTGATGATAGCAGAAAAGACGCCATCAAGAGCCAGAAATGTGAGATTTAATTTGATTTCTTCTTGTTGCCTCCATGGTGGATAGTGAAGTTCAACAGAAGTGAATCCTTAAACGTTCCACTGCATCAGAAAGTGCCACAGGGAGTCTCTTAATTATAGGAGATTAAAAACTATGTAACAGAGGATTCTTGTAAAGATACACACCGTGATGATGATGATCATC
>NW_018141993.1:0-293 GCF_001952655.1 Monopterus albus
GCTGCTGGGAGTAAACAGAGAAAACCAGGAGACTTCAGTCTGACCTGCAGGTAGTGAGCAGTGCAACATGTGTTCATGTCCTTTATCGAAGTGAAAGTATCAACTCTACTGTCTACAGATACTAAAATACTACACAGAACTCAACCACATGTACTGAGAGTATCAGAAGTACATCTTCTGGTTGTGCAGGAATGACCACTAAAATGATTCTGACATGATCAGACTACTGATCAGGAGTCTGATAATGACCGATTCACTCATTCAGGACCTAAATCTTTGATTTTTGCAAAATA
>NW_018141994.1:0-293 GCF_001952655.1 Monopterus albus
ATTCAAATTTGGGACTCACTGAAATGTAACTGTACTGTACACATTTTTATTCCACTGTTTTATTCCATGGTACGGAATGACTTCCTGGTCGAGAGAGGACAGAGGAATAATAAATTAAAGGGATTTGGATTTACCTCAAGTCTCTTATATTGGCTGTGAGGACTGAGGAGTGTGGAGCAAGTAGACTGTTGAAGAAGTCATGACCAAAGATACATGAGACCATCCTGCATGGAGGTTTTTAAGGGCTGACACACCCCTTTACAGGAAATCAGTTGGTGATTAGATGCTTAGAC
>NW_018141995.1:0-293 GCF_001952655.1 Monopterus albus
AGTGTGATAGTTTCAGCTGCAGGCTGAGCAGCTTTTACAAACCAGCCACACCAAAACTGTTTTTATATGCAGTTTTAGTTTAAGCTCATTGCAAATATATTCTGCATTCACATTGTGTATTTCAAAGCTTAATTTTCAAGGTACCAATAAAACAAAAAACAGCTCAAATAGATTGAGCAGGTACTGAATAAGTTTTCCTTTCTAAATAGAGATAAATTGCTTAGGGATTTCTAGGAAATATCCTAATGATTAACAAGCTATTTTTATGAAGTTATGAGGAAAGTTCCCAGGAA
>NW_018141996.1:0-293 GCF_001952655.1 Monopterus albus
CTATACAAATAAAAATGAATTGATTTGGGACAACTGCAAGGCTAGCACAAAATAATAGATAACCAAAAACCATGAAGATGCGTTGATAAAATAAAAGCCAGTGGGTTTACCCTTCACAAATAAATAACAAGAAAAATGCATGAAAATAATCATGACACTGTTACATTGTAAAAATCAGCATTTTAAGCTGCAATGACATGAATAAACACAGATAAGACACTTTTCTCCACTGCAGATAATCAAAGCTCCTCCTCTTGACAATCAGGTTTAATGAGTGTTTTTATTGCTACATA
>NW_018141997.1:0-293 GCF_001952655.1 Monopterus albus
TTATTCATCAGTACACATGGTGTCAGCTCCTGATTTAAGAGAAGCCGAGCTCTGAATGCAGCCACTTGCTGCTACTCACTGTGTGAGTGGACGCTGACCTGCCAATGTTGGCATGTGGAAATTAGAGACCTGTTCCTTTACTTAGGATTTGTGACCGCTCAGCATTGAACCGGCTTTTAGGCTGCACTGTTCATTTATTTTGTGTTTTGGTTGTGTAATAAGATGGTATATTGCACGTAGGTTCGACACATTAACGTTATATTTTGGTTTTAATGTGCTGTACTGAGCCAGAA
>NW_018141998.1:0-293 GCF_001952655.1 Monopterus albus
ATGGAAAGGAAGATCATCACACAGCTTGATGCCTTCATGGCCTCACCAGGAAAAAATCACGGGGAGATTTTTTATTTCCTACTGCAACGAGGTGCACACCCAAACATTCGTTCAGAAAAAGGCTGGACACCGTTGCATTATGTCTCAATAAGCAAAGCTCCCTTAGTTTTTGTGAAGAAGATGCTTGAAGCAAAAGCTAATCCAAATGCACGGAATCCCATCTACCCCGTCACACCACTTCAAACTGCTGCCATGAATGGCAGAGATGATGTAATGAAAGAGCTCATCTCTGC
>NW_018141999.1:0-293 GCF_001952655.1 Monopterus albus
AAAAAAGGACAGAAATGAGCGGATAAGACTGGAGACAACTGGTGACTGTGCTCCCACACCGGTCATATTCACATGTTGGTATGATTGTGAATATGTAGTGATGTGTATGAGTTATGGCACAACGGGGAAGAGTTTAATGAGGGTGAAACTGATGTGAGAAAATAGAGGTTAATGATGATGATGATGTAGTGTGATGTTAATGATCTGTTCAGACCCACAACACCACGTCTTAAGAGGAAATGAGATGAATAACACAATATAGTTCAAATGACTGAAATGCAGATTGGAGTTTT
>NW_018142000.1:0-293 GCF_001952655.1 Monopterus albus
CTTGGCAGCGGAGCAACACAGGTGATTTAAGAAACAAAATAAATTGAACATAGAGGATTATTTAATATCACTGATGAGCAGCAACAAACTGCATGAGTTGTAGTTTAACTGTTTACTTTTATGTTTAGAGACACTGACTCCTCCAGGTGATGGTGAGGACTATGTAGCCGATTCTGAGGATGAGGGAACAAAGAACTTCAAAGGCAGGGTATGTATGGCTGAACCATGAGAGAACAAGGTTTCCATGGGCACTGGAAATGTGTCTTATTGTAGAAATGAAATTTGGAATGAAA
>NW_018142001.1:0-293 GCF_001952655.1 Monopterus albus
TGTTTCTGTGACAATGTGTTTACAACAGTTGGATGAATTTATCTCCCAACAAATCTGTGATCTATAAAATAACTGACAGATGTTTAAGGAAAAGGGAAGTAGCTTCGCTAGAGGTTCTGGTCACAGCGAGATGAACACAGTAGGTAAAATAAAACCAGTTCAGCTGCTAAACACCCGCGTGTTAATAAAAAGATACAGAGTCAAGGCTTTATTAGGACAACACATCAGTTTATGTATTAACTTAACAGGCTTGACTTTACCAGCAGACTATTGAGGAACCAGCCAGTGTGAAG
>NW_018142002.1:0-293 GCF_001952655.1 Monopterus albus
TTTTTTTAAAGGTCTGCTGTTGACCTTTTTGATAACTGTCATGAATTCTTGGGGTCCGTGTTCAGCTACTTGGTGTGTGCGGAGTGACAGCTCACCCAGCCGGACTCTGAGTATCTTATTGCTGTCGAGGCAGTGAGCGGCTGTCAGGACCCAGTTCTCATCAATGAGGACGCCGCCGCATTGGAAATACCCTCTAGCGTTCAGTAACAGTGCCTGTGGAGAGAAACACTCCAGTAACATTTATTTGAAACTTAACTTTAAAACCCTTCAAAATGTGGTTCATGTTTTTTTTT
>NW_018142003.1:0-293 GCF_001952655.1 Monopterus albus
TCACTAGTTAATTTTTCACTGACATTAATGCAACAATTGTACTCTGGAGCTCCAAATCTTTTAAGAAGTACCGAAGTACTTTTTCCTCTTGATGTTTTAATTCCACATGGTTTATTTTATTTTTCCTTTTGTTCTGTTCTTATTAGAACTAGTAGTTCTTATTTTTCATATCTTGTATTTCTAGGGGGGTCTGAGAAGTTGCTACGAGTGTGCCTCAACTTGCCCTATTTTCTGCGTTACATCAACCGTTTCCAGGATGCTGTGTCAGCCAACTCTTTTTTTATCATGCCTGC
>NW_018142004.1:0-293 GCF_001952655.1 Monopterus albus
GTGAGAAAGTATGAATTATGGCCTAAACACCCTCTCATAGACTCAACTGGCAGTGTGTTTGTGAAAAGCTGGAAAATCTGCAAATAAAGCATCAACAAAGAGAACACAGATGTCTGCCTGTATGACATTATGAATTTAAAAACTGTTCAATATGCATACCACTGAAATGCATATTCATAACTGCATATGCATGTATAAACATTTAAAACTTTCAAAGAGCGTGCTCAGTTTTGTGAAGAACATTCCTCCTCCTCCTCCTCCACTTCCAGCTTTTCCCGTTAGGGGTCACCACA
>NW_018142005.1:0-293 GCF_001952655.1 Monopterus albus
AATTTTTCATTAAAGAAAATTTACAAAGAAAGAAAATTGGATTCAGCCAAGAAAACTGTAATATGTCAATTTGCATCAGCAGTGCCTTAGTTATTAAGAAACAAATATGCTATCACTCCATGTGTCTCAAGAGAAAGATTGACAACTCTGAGCAGCACAGTTTTCGTCTTGGTATTTATCCATTTAAAGACTTAGAATTCCTAAGCATTCAATGTATTCCAACACTAATATAAAAAAACTTTGTTTTATTATTAGTCAGTGCATTGTACAAGCTTTTCACATGCTGCTTTATA
>NW_018142006.1:0-293 GCF_001952655.1 Monopterus albus
AAAAGTAATGATGTTCAATATGTGTTTCTTCTATTGGAAGCCCAGAAGCTGAGGGCAGAGGGAACACGATCCACCTCCAGCTGTAAATGAGCCTGATGTCCTGGACTGTTTCAGCCCAGTAGGATTGAAGCTTATCACAGACCCAACAGCAGTGAGTGAGGAGCCTTTTACTGTTGTAGGGAGAGAAGAACTGTTATGACAGCTGTTGGGGAAAATGTGCCTTCTGAGTGCAGCTAAAGGATTTGTTTTGAAAGTCCCTTCGAGGCGTGGTTGCTACAGTTACTTGTAGTTTA
>NW_018142007.1:0-293 GCF_001952655.1 Monopterus albus
ATCTACAATAACAGATTAATATTAGGAGAAGTACAATAAATTGTTATTACTGAGTTTAATAATTAAGTACTTGTTTCAAAGTGAGTACAGAGAACGAAACCTCACCGACTGCACCTTTGACCTTGTTTCATCATCACAGATTTGTTCTGGCTTCACCTGTACATTGTCTGGACCATTTTGAAGACACTGGTACATGACATCAGACAGGAAGCAAGGATTCTGTCCCCCATGGGCAATTGACATTGCCATGATCTGACCAGCATGAAAGTATCCACTGTCCTTCATGGCTGTTG
>NW_018142008.1:0-293 GCF_001952655.1 Monopterus albus
AACACTTTGACCTTGACTTACATGGGCCACGTGTGGTGAGAAGACTCCTACGTCACCGTTCACCGAGCCCTGCAGACAGGCTGCTGGTGAGGTGCCAGCGTCCCCAACAAGTCCCGAGTCCTTCACTCTGATTGATGCAGGCGACTCGTCGAGACAGCTGCATGCTAACTCAGCGCTGCTGGGACACGAGTCAACATCACCAATGTTTTCTGAGGTTTAACACCCAACATTCAGACCCTTAATGCAGGACTACAGCTTTGTAGACCTGAACTTTGTCAGTGGAGACAACATGT
>NW_018142009.1:0-293 GCF_001952655.1 Monopterus albus
CCAATAATCTTCATTCTGGTAAATTAACTTGGTGAGGTCCCACTGTGCCAGACCTCTCCTCATTAGACACAGACCATGTCTGGCTGAGTCAAATTAGAGCAAGTAAACAGCTCCCAAGGCTAACGCAGAACCAGGGCTCCAAACGGCCTGATCAATTTTGAGTACGTGCACCTTCCTTCTCGCGGGTCTCCCATGCTCTGATATCTTAGTCTAACATGTTCCAGCTTGATCTGGGAAAAAATAATTTGGTTCAAGGTTAGTTATTGTAGCTACAAAACGTCCCACAAATTCAA
>NW_018142010.1:0-293 GCF_001952655.1 Monopterus albus
AGTGAATAATTACATTGAAATCACTCCACAGCTCAATAAACAGAGGCCAACCTCTCAGGAGTTTTATAATTTTGAGTGTTGATTTTAGTATTAGTCACATACTCTCTCCATCTTTGTCACCTGTCCTACTGGGCTATTCAAGCTTTGTGTCTTCTTCTTCTTTTCCATGCTTTGCATCCGTATGTATGCTATGGTCAACGTGTTCACTTCCAGTTGCCGCTGCTTCACATTCACACACAGCTGGTGAAACGTGACAAGGCTTTTATTGTGTCACAAAACACAATATATGCTTT
>NW_018142011.1:0-293 GCF_001952655.1 Monopterus albus
ATTCTCACTTTTGCTGGAATCTTCTCCCTTCTTCTCAGCAGCATTTTCATCCAAAGGCATATCTGCTGCCTGTTCACCAGCTGCTGTTGCTGCCGCCTCATTTACCTCCTCTTTAATATGGCCGCTCTCTTCTCCGGCTTCTTCTGGAGGGAAATATGTTTTCAGAGAAGTGGAGCTCTCAGTCGAGGTACTCTCTGGCACAGACAGAGAGTCTTTGCTTTTCTCTTGAAGAGAGAGTTTCTTCAAAGCATTCTTCAGTTTCTTGAGGAATGGCTTCTTGACTGGCGTCTCAG
>NW_018142012.1:0-292 GCF_001952655.1 Monopterus albus
AACCAAGGCATAAAAATTTGGATTGTTCAAGAAAAGAATCCTTCCTGTCTGAACAGCACCAAACTGACGCGGTAAGTGAAGTGCAACGGCTAACGTTAACACTAGAGTTTGCTTTGTATTGCACGCACAACACCGGTACAAGCTACCGCTAGCTTGTAGCTTTAGCTTGTAGCGGTGTTGTAACGAATCAAGTTGTTGCCGCTGTGAATTAAAAACAAATGCTATCGAAACCCCATGAAGTTATTACTTTACCAGATCTCGCAGCAGTATTGTATGTTATTTAATTTAGATG
>NW_018142013.1:0-292 GCF_001952655.1 Monopterus albus
AGAGATTTCAATCCCCACGTGGCTGCAAAGTGAACAGACATAATATGACAATACATCTGTTTAATCAAAATCCTAATAATCATTTCTTTCTCGCTTATTGTTTAAAGTTTTAAATGTGAATATAAAAATTGCAGCTATTTCAGATCAAAAGCCCCAAAAGCAAAGCATAGATCCACACCCAGATATTTGATAGATTCTGTGACATACTTGTAATAAAATTGTGCACACAATAAATTCATTTTAGCCAGATTCACGGCTATAAGTATACAGTATCACTGTGAGCCCCAACAAT
>NW_018142014.1:0-292 GCF_001952655.1 Monopterus albus
TCTAGTAGCTAACTAGAAAGCTACAGGCTCTGAACTCCTAACCTTTAGCTACTAGTCTCATCTGTTGTTGACCTTACCAGTGCACAGTGAGAGCGACCAACACCTTAAATGCGGATTTGATCACCTTCATTCAACCTGGTGATTGTAAAATAAAGCTATTAAAGTCAATATTTGATGAGCAGAGGTCACTGATTGCCATTTTCTGCACTGGACATCTGCTCTTTGTTTGCAGCGTGGAAATACATGAGAGGAGCCTCTAAAATGCAATTGTTGTGTGACATTCCAATTCAAG
>NW_018142015.1:0-292 GCF_001952655.1 Monopterus albus
AAGCATAATGCCAGGCGACATGACCAAATAGAGCAGGATGCATGTGATAGGCTCCCATCACTCTATATAAAAGGTGCAACAAACCTCCACCAGCCACAGGCACCCAGCAAAGGTATGTTTCCTAATGGCTCAGATGTGTTTTGAATCCTTTAGCTTCTCAAATACAAGAAATTACTGCCAGGCATCATTTGGATCAAGTCAATAGTTGTTTAAAACATAAAAGATAACATAAATATGAATACAATACAATTTAATGTTTATTAGCATAATGACAATCTCTTTTACTAATTTT
>NW_018142016.1:0-292 GCF_001952655.1 Monopterus albus
CTTAGACTCATGTTTCATTTCAAGAAACTGATGTAGTCCATCTGACCACTGCATGAAGTTTTCCACAACACCAGTACAGCTGTAGTCCACAGGCACTACCCCATGTCTCTCAATGATATATTCATGATCCATTGTCATGGTTTGTGCATAGAACGCATTTTCAATCCAAACCTTTAGGTTAGATTTGACCAGATCTGAGAGGAAGCCTGGGATGTAGCAGCTGCCTTTATCTTTGGTCAGTTCGCATGGTGTAAAATGCAGAGCACGTTTTATTTCTCCTTCAGCAGCTTTC
>NW_018142017.1:0-292 GCF_001952655.1 Monopterus albus
TTTTCTCAATCTGTGTGAAAAACTACATCACTGCATGCAGCCTGCTACAGTCATGAGGCACTGCACCCAGTTTAATACAGAATATTCAGTACTGGTGTTGCCTGTCAGAAGGCCCAGTACACAGCCTGACACCAAATGCAGGGGCTGTTGGGGGGCTCAAAACATTGGAATATTCAACCAATACTGCATACTGATAACTGTCTTACAGATATGGGAATGGTGCCATTCTATGCTCTTAGTAATAAGCACCAATATAAACTACATAGGATCTTCAAACTGGCTTGTCCCCCCC
>NW_018142018.1:0-292 GCF_001952655.1 Monopterus albus
TGTTGTACATAATGTAGGGACACTCACAAAAAAAGAGGACAGGAAGATGGTTGCCAGGGTGATCAGAGAGGCCATCACAACCTCAGGGGGTATCTCTGTGCCACTGCGGCCCATGATGGGCGTGAATATCTCAAACACCGCCCAGATGAGGAACATGAAGTGGACATACGGCAACGCCAGGCCCAACAGGTAGAGCACACTGTACTTCACTGATGCTCCTGGAAGACAGAGAGCTTACTGTCTGTCAGACCCAGCTGAGCAACTCTGGGACAAAGCATTATGGACCAGATTA
>NW_018142019.1:0-292 GCF_001952655.1 Monopterus albus
AGTCGAGCTTCAAACCTGGACTGTCCACACATTTGTCCCAGCAGATGTCCGTGAAACTGTGCACCTTGAATCAAGATTAAAAAGCACATTAAACAGCTGATTTATGCAGTTCTGAGAATAACAAGTGACAATGATAGACTTTTGAACACAACAGAAACAGATAAAATAAATGATTTACTATATAGTGATCAGTGCACTGACTTAACCTAGACCCCAGCCGATACTAAATTTTAAAGGCAGATGCCAATGTTGATGTTTGAGAGTTTATTAAAATTACTAAGGACATAAAGGC
>NW_018142020.1:0-292 GCF_001952655.1 Monopterus albus
TTTGGTCATTTTCATTGACTCAAATATCTACAATATAATAATAATTTCAACTTTTTCAAATTAGCTGATCTTTGTCATTGGCCATTAGCCTGGTGTGTTAATTGCCTTCTTTAAGCCTGCAGTGAACAGAAGGCCTGATTGAGACCATGTTCCGTTGTAGTAGCTGAGAGCCAGAAGCAACCCAGGGACTGTGTATTTGCTTATCCTTCCATCAGCCAATAGATGCTCATTTTCAGCTTTCTTGTGATTGAAGAGGTACTTTCTAAAACTCTAAAAGAACTGCATTCTGTTT
>NW_018142021.1:0-292 GCF_001952655.1 Monopterus albus
ATGAGTTCTCCTGCTTCCTTCTGTTTTCTCTTATCAGACAAGGTCGACTAATGGCCAGTGATAAATATATATATTTTTTCTTTGTCCTATCATATGCTCAGGTTGTACAGGTCAGAGAATGGAGTCCATCTCTTACAGTTCAGTACTGACAAAGCCTGGGGAGACTCTCAGGACAAATTTAAATGTTAAATCTATTATATGGATTTTCCAGCTGAAAACACACAAACAAATCTAGTCTTGGTTTAAGTAACAGATGTGTTGAGTATGTTATAAACGGTTCCTTTGTCATTAA
>NW_018142022.1:0-292 GCF_001952655.1 Monopterus albus
AACTATCCATGGCAAGAAGAGCAAATCTGTACATATTTTAGAAACCTGGCTCATTAGCATAAACAGTTCATCAGTGAAAAGACTGACAGCCTCTGCACTGACAAAGTGATGCCAAATCAAATATGTCCAATCACTCAACATTTTATTCTTTATGATGCTCCGGATTTTGTATTTCTACCTAAAGAAGAGTGAAGAGTATAGAGAAGGGGAGAGAGATAAATACATAGATAGATGGACAATGAAGATATGTCTGGCATCTCCTCGGTAAAAATATACAAATAAAACACCTCTA
>NW_018142023.1:0-292 GCF_001952655.1 Monopterus albus
AGCCAAGCGCAGAACTTACTTGGTTACTACCTGCCTAGCTCATGCTTCTGCTTCATCACCCTCAGTGCACCAGCTCGAGCTGGCTGTTGGAGAAAGGCAGGACCCCGCTGACGTAGTAGGCGATGCCCAGAGAAAGGAGGGCGATGACCACCAGCAGCAGCAGCACCCTCCAAAAGCCCAGGTCCTCCACAAACTCCTGCCAGGTGGTCCTGAAACTGGACAGGACGCCCTCACTGTTCTGCAGGTTGGGGTTGAGCAGAGAGTGGCTCTCCATCGCACTGGGACACACAGA
>NW_018142024.1:0-292 GCF_001952655.1 Monopterus albus
TACTACTTGTGTACTTAGTTTTCCCTACTAAGAATTCAGACCTCACATGTACATTTTAGCCTATGTGTTAGGCAATTTCAGACACACCCAGTGTTAACATGGTCATGTAATGTTACAGTGACACATGCGTGAATTGCTGCCACAAACAGTTTTTAACTCAAGTTCGTATGTTAATACAACAGGCTACAGTTTGCATTTAACTATATTGTCTTTTTAACAGGTCACGGTGACTCCAGCACCCTCTTCAGATTACAACCTCACCCCTCTCTCTGGTGACCAGTACACATCCTGT
>NW_018142025.1:0-292 GCF_001952655.1 Monopterus albus
AGAGGAAATTTATAAGGAACACATATTAAACAGGAAGGTAAATGCTCTCTTTTGAAATATTCTTTTCAACTTAAGTAAATGCACCACTGTTAACTTTAAATCAAAGTAACCGTGATTTAAAAGAGGCAGTTTGGCGCTTTGTGTGATAACATCTCTGCTGTGTATTGTTTCATCCTCCTCTTACAGCCTGGTGACTCTTCTCACGTGAGTAACGATGAGCGCTTCCTTCATGCTCTCATCGCCGAAGAACGTGGGAAGGAAAGCTTCACAGCCGTGGTCATTACAGGAATCT
>NW_018142026.1:0-292 GCF_001952655.1 Monopterus albus
AAAGATAAACATTTTACAGACAAGTTTGATGTTTATTTATTGAGACTCTTGCAGGACAAAGAAGGGGCTTTTTACTTCTCTAAGGCAGTGGTGGGAGGTGGGTAAGGCTCAGATTAGAGTCTTCTGTCAGCAGTAGACTGATTTTTCTTCAGCTAAAATAAAAAAGGTTATGAATTTTTTTTTAGAAAAAGAAATAAAAGATACTGAAAATAATTGATGTAGTTAAGTGTTCTGTTCGGGTCTGTTCAGCTCTGTCAGACCCAGGGCATCTTTATGGCTGTGTAACTCCACA
>NW_018142027.1:0-292 GCF_001952655.1 Monopterus albus
TATCTCTTTTCTACTGTACCTATCAGTTATATCTGTTAAAATTACTAGTGAACTACCAGCTATAATTAGTTGATTGCATAGGCCATGCCTCCCACCACCCTCAGTCTGTTTTTAAGGAGTACTCAACCAACTTATCATTGAACACCTGTAACGCTGTCGGACCTACCATGGACAGTTTAAAAAGGAATCAAAATTGATGCTACAAAACCAAAGATATTGTCTTCTGTTTTTGACACATTCTTCCTCATCACAACCTGATGTCTACTACCAACAGTGTGGTGGAAGATTAGGG
>NW_018142028.1:0-292 GCF_001952655.1 Monopterus albus
GTCTCGACCCAGTGCGCCACAGGAGGCACGTGCTCATGGTTCCTCCCTCGGTGCAATCAGACTTGGAGTACTGGGCAGAGCCATGTCACACGTCTCGGTGTTCACAGATGAGTCTCTGCTCGGCTGGGGAGGCAAGTGTCTGTCACAGGCTGTGGGAGGAGGGTGGGATCACACCTCGTCTCTCCACGTCAACTGCCTGGAACTAGCCACGGTGCTGAAGGTGGTGAAACACTTCGCACCGGTGCTGAGGGGCAGACACGTCACGGTTTCTACAGACCCTGGTTGAAAGAAA
>NW_018142029.1:0-292 GCF_001952655.1 Monopterus albus
AACATGTTTGGTGCTTTATTTTTATATAGACCTGCAAAATGCCCACATACTACATCATGCATAGGCTGTTTTATTATTGTTGACATTCTGAGAACACTAATTACATTATGTGTTTGGCACATTGATATTTGTGTGCTGGTTCAAACAGAGGGGTGGCGGAGGTGTTTTTCTCCTAGAGCAGAAGGGCATGGTCCTGGTCTGAGTGAATCCAGTCTGTTAAAACACCTGACATATATGTCAGCAACACTGCTTTGTATTTAACATATGCATCAATGATGCTGTGATCAGAACA
>NW_018142030.1:0-292 GCF_001952655.1 Monopterus albus
GTATGTACAGTTGCCACGGAGACAGCAGGCGGAGGGGTAGATAGAGGCAGTTGACCCACACCCTGTGTTTCCATTCACACTGCTGCTTTTTGCTTCGTCCTCAGGAATCACTTCAGGAGACGCTGCCAGAGACACAACGCAGGTGAGACTCCGGTTTCCTACAACTTCAGAAGAGCATGAATGTCTCGTGCTGCTGCAGATGTGTGACTCTCTCGGGAGATCAAGGCTGGAATAACTTGTCTCTACCAGAGCTGTGAGTTTTCCCTCTGGGGTGATGTTTCTTGCAGTGGGG
>NW_018142031.1:0-292 GCF_001952655.1 Monopterus albus
TCTCCTGCCTCCCCCTAAACCGTCAGGAAAAGACGGAGTGGACGCTGGCGTTTTGATGCTTTGGATCTGGACTTTGTATAAGCTGCCGTCTGGGCCAGGGCACCACTGAAAAGAGGCTGAAACCTCTAGATAGTTCTTTCCCCTGGTAAAATCAAATCAAATAAAAATCTGAACTTTATGTTCAACAACACTGAATTTAAAAAGCTCAGCAATGTTTTTATTGCTTCAGGCACAGTCTCGACTACAGCACAGCGACTTGCACTGGATTTAAGCTGTGAGCAGCAGCAAAGCA
>NW_018142032.1:0-292 GCF_001952655.1 Monopterus albus
CAAAGTGTGTTTCAGTCTTTAGAAAAATAGAGGGAGGGAAAGAAACAGCCAAGTATCTAATTACATTACCCGGTGTTACAATCAATGGCCCCATTTTCAGGTCTGACAAAGGTGTCGTAGACGACTTGCAGCCTGGAATTGACCAGTTGACCACCATCACTCTAGACACATCCAGACCATGACTGGTATACAACTATGAAGATAAACATCAACACCATATTGTTTCACTGCATATCCACATTTGAGTCAAAGCTACCTACAACCCTTCTGTTGTTATTCCAGTTTCTCTACT
>NW_018142033.1:0-292 GCF_001952655.1 Monopterus albus
GTCCTTATTTGTTTGTGTTCTCTGGATCCATCTAAATATTATGCAGGCCCTCTCTGCCCCTGCCTGCAGCCCTCCTCACCTTGCTTGCCTCCTGGATGAGCCACCGCACCACCTCCTTGATATGAGGTCCATTGTTTTTAGGCAGGTGCGTGTGCACGGTCACCCGCGTCACCCCTTTGAACATAGCCCCGCTGGACCAGCCGATATCCAGCGGTGGCACCTCTGTGTCCGGCATCTGGGGCCAGTAAGTGGAATGAACCCCCGAATCCGCGTTGTTGCCGGTGGGCCCCTG
>NW_018142034.1:0-292 GCF_001952655.1 Monopterus albus
CACAGACAGGGGGACTCATTGAGCCAATGACATCCAATTCAAGAGACTGACGTTTTGTCTTTAGGTTTAGTTTAAGGCTAGCATCACTGTCACTGTTACTTTCAGAGGTGGTATCAGTTTCTGGAATATAATCATCCTTGCTCCCTGATGCAGAATCATATAGTTCACCAGAATCTTCAAGATCTGTGTCTTTCATCTAAAAGATAATGAGAATGGGTAGAGCTATAACAACTAACTGATCACAAGACTGACAAATAAATCAGCAACTAATCAGATAACCAATGAAGTTTGT
>NW_018142035.1:0-292 GCF_001952655.1 Monopterus albus
TTTTTTTTTGTGGAGAGTGCATCTGTAATCCATTCTGCGTCGCAGATCCCCTGAGGAGTTGATGGTGGTTCTTCTGAAGTGGTTTCGTGGTGTTAAACTGCGGACATGGATGTGGCAAAGAGAGGTAGGG
The DNA here is from genome assembly GCF_001952655.1 of Monopterus albus. NCBI lineage: Eukaryota > Metazoa > Chordata > Actinopteri > Synbranchiformes > Synbranchidae > Monopterus > Monopterus albus. The sequence goes on from NW_018142035.1 coordinate 131, forward strand.
GCTCTTTCCAACGTCTCCGAGGTTTTGTATGCACTGATCGCATTGCTAGAATATGCACATTATACCCTAACACCTAAGTTACCCAGAAGAAATTGGCTATGAACTGCGGTGCAGTAAAACTATGTGCTGAATACAGACATTTGCAAAAATAGATGGAATAGC
>NW_018142036.1:0-292 GCF_001952655.1 Monopterus albus
TGCCGCCTGAAACTCTGCTGGGCAGGGATTAGTGGTGCGCCTCATCCCATTAACACTTGTTTCACCTTCCAATCTGCCTTCCCTCTGGACTGCATAACATTTATTCTTAAATTACATCTCCTTCACTCTTCTTGCATTCTTGCACTTACTGAATCCTCTTGTCTGTTTACTGTTTTTGTTAGTTTGGTTTTTGTTTTTATCACCTCACACTTGCACTCACTCTTAATTTTAGATGTGTGGAAACAAGGGCCCTAATCTGTGACTGGCTTAGTTGACAAAGGAGAGAGAGAGA
>NW_018142037.1:0-292 GCF_001952655.1 Monopterus albus
TTGCTTCATTTGCACATCACTAGTACAAACAGTGTAAATTTCTAGGTTTAACAGATTTTTACACAAGGATACTTGCATCTTTCAGGTCTTTAAAGCACAATAGATGGTGAGTGTAAATTGGGCTTAATACCAGTTCAGAACATTTAGCTTCACAAATATGTAGGCAAATTCCACCATCATCAAAGTTTATTTTTACATTGCTGGTATAGAAATTAATATCTTCAGTGGGTTGCAATGGTGTCTGCATGTAATATTTTAATCTAATGTAGAGTAAACATAAGCATTTACTTCA
>NW_018142038.1:0-292 GCF_001952655.1 Monopterus albus
CACAAAAACGGCGAAGCTGATGAGCTACTAGTAGGCCAACACTGACAGCTACAGAAACTGATGAAGAAACTACTCACAGCAATAACAGGGTGAAAACCAGAGCCAGCAAAGTCCAGGTGGTTGCTGAAAACAGCGTAAACACAAACATCATGACTTCGTTGCAGTAAGAGCCTGACACGAGCTACAGGAGAAATAAGGAAAAGCACTGGGAACAAGTCACCTTTATTCGAACTGTTGTGGGAGGAGTTCAGAGACTGCATCTCCATAAAAGGAAGAGATTATGTTGTGATAC
>NW_018142039.1:0-292 GCF_001952655.1 Monopterus albus
AATTTCAATGCTGGCCTGGGTGCTGGAAGACAGGGTGCGCTTTGCCCTCTCACAAGCGGTGCGCAGACGACGGACAGCTCTCTTGTTGTCGCTGATGTCCTTCTTGTACTTGCGCTTGAACTCTGCGATGAAGTGGTTCACCATGCGGTTGTCGAAATCTTCCCCACCAAGATGAGTATCTCCAGCAGTAGACTTGACTTCAAAGATGCCATCCTCGATGGTCAAGATGGACACGTCGAAGGTGCCACCCCCAAGATCAAAGATGAGAACATTCCTCTCAGACCCAACCTGA
>NW_018142040.1:0-292 GCF_001952655.1 Monopterus albus
TGTAGGCATTGAGGATGTTGACTAATGTGTTTGGCCAGAGAGTCTTTGCTATGAATTTCATGGCTGCATATTTTTTGTCTGTGAATTCAGTACCCCATATGCTTTGTGATTTGGTGACTTATAGTTTTTTTCCATAACCTAGTGTGAAAGCCAAAACTTTTTTATTTTTACCTGTTCTCCAGAAGTGGTTATGTTTGTGGTCCCACAGATGTTGGTTCTGAAAGATAAGCTAGATATCCAGGGCAAAATCATTTAAATCCAGCACTTTTTGTATGGCTGTGCAGTGGATTTA
>NW_018142041.1:0-292 GCF_001952655.1 Monopterus albus
CTTTAGTATGAAAACAATATTTAAGCCTTTATATGCAGCTGTTTACTTGTTTATTTTCTCTTTATTCAGAGATTTTCAGAAAGAGTGACACTGGTTTGAACAGGAGTTGTATTGTAAATGTTCTAGGACAGTTTTTATAAAAAACTAGTTGACTTTGTCAACACAGCAGTAAATATGTGTATCTGAATGTACAGAGTGTTTGTGTAGCAGAGGTATCGTATGTACAGTACATGCTGATTCAGAGTATTAGTAATGTCAGTATACATATTTATAGTGCAACATGAAATCAGTT
>NW_018142042.1:0-292 GCF_001952655.1 Monopterus albus
ATTTCAAATAGAGAAAACTGGGTATAACCTGTATCTGTAAAAGTGTTATTACTCAGATATTCATTCACATATTCACTGATTCATCAACAGACTCATTTTATCAAATGCACCAGCCTTAAACTGGCTATAAAACAATTAACTGTTAGGTGTTGTTAGTGCACTTCTGTGGAACTTAAGTAAACTGAGAACTTGACCCTCAGTTCAACTAAAAACCACCTACGCTTACCAAAGTCCAGGAGTAACACTCGAAAGAGCATCAGCATCTTTCAGGCACAGTTCCACCAGCGAGCTC
>NW_018142043.1:0-292 GCF_001952655.1 Monopterus albus
TACAAAACCAATCCGTAACAACACATATTATCATTTTCTTTCTTTCCCCAAATAATTACACCAATGTTAAACGTGACTTGTGTATTTTTGTAGGTGGGGTGGAGACGTCAGAATTTTGAGGATGTTCCAAAACGACGAGAATAGCTCGTGGATACTGGGCGAGAACAGCGGAGGAGTTGTGATCTGCTTCATTGTGAGTTTTTAACCCACGACTGTCATTACTTACTACTGAAAAAGACTGAGAGATTTTGGGAATATTATAATATATAAGCATGTCTTAAAGACATAAAGG
>NW_018142044.1:0-292 GCF_001952655.1 Monopterus albus
TATATATACATTTGATGTTGGAATTTAAAAAAGAGCAGTAACTGTGATAATGTGATTTGATAAAATCTAGCTAACACATTTAATAAGGTCAGTGTAAGTAGAGATGCTAATGTAATACATTTGATGGATGCATCACTGGAAACTAATATTTTATTCTGTTTTAATACATCCCCAGCCATGTGGACCTTATCGATTCATAGATATCTTATTAAGTAGTGTGGATTTCTGCAAATTCTGACATCATTCAGCTGCATATTTTGCATGGATTTTGCATACAGTTTTGGTTTTATAG
>NW_018142045.1:0-292 GCF_001952655.1 Monopterus albus
GACCACGAAGAGGTCGATGAATTATGTAAGATGCTTGAGACTGTCAAAACATTCGAAAAAAGAATTGACAATTATGTATCAGAAATTATAAAGATGGAGGCTAAAATCAGTTCTCTAGAGACAAAGCAGCTGCGCTTTATGGAGGATCTGCAGTCTTATGTCAGTGATCCACGTGAAAAAGAAAAGTCCCTTTTAAAGCAAAAGATCTTTAAAAGAGCTCAGGTTGGTCCGCAGATTAAAGAGGAACCATCTTCCCTGCACGCACAAGACAAGTCAGCTAAAGAGGGCTTGT
>NW_018142046.1:0-292 GCF_001952655.1 Monopterus albus
CAGAAATCTTGCAGAAGACATTAGAGGCTCAACTAATCCCACCAAGTCAGCCGGTATCAGCTTTACACGCAGGGTCTCACCTTTCCAATAGTCACAATACTTCCACTATCCAGGTTTCTCATGCAATTAGTGAACATCTCTGTGCTTTCAAGGCCACAGCCAGATGCATTTGCTACCACCTGAAGACAGATATGAGGGATCCATGTCAACAATTTAGAAAAATAAAGATTTTGTGTTGTGATATTCTCAGCACTGTGAACTGAAAAACATTTAAACACAAAATAAGTACAAT
>NW_018142047.1:0-292 GCF_001952655.1 Monopterus albus
CTCTCGTTTTTCTTTTTTCTTTACCTCTGCTCACTTCAACTCTTCTTTTCCTTGACTTTCATTTACCAGTGTCCCTCCAACCCTGCTGTATTTTCTCCTTTTCCTCGTTACCTCACCCTCTTTGTTCTTACTCTCCTGACTTTTACTATCCTCCCCACTTTTCCATCACGTGCATTCTCTTTCAGATCCATTTGAATTCCTCCTCTGGTTTGATTCCCAGCAGCAGAACCACCTAGTTATCAGTCCATTGTGGTGATTCTCCACCGTGTCATGGCTGATGAGGGCAGAGAGA
>NW_018142048.1:0-292 GCF_001952655.1 Monopterus albus
AAAGACAAAGTAGCTCTCAGAGACTCATCAGTGATCATTTGATTAATGTTTCTTACCTCAGGAAAAAATATCTAGAGGTGCCAGAATCTGATCAGACATACAGCAATAGAGAAAAGGTCAATCCTGACATCCACCCAGGTGAGAGTCCAGTTGCTGGTTCTAAATTGTACATTTCCTGCCTTTTACTGATGTCACATGGCATTTTACACTTTCTGCAACTGTCTCGTAGATGGTGCAGAATGCACGGTTCAGCTAATGAAGCCAGGTCAGAGTGTTGCCACTCGGCTGTTGG
>NW_018142049.1:0-292 GCF_001952655.1 Monopterus albus
CAATTATTACTGTGGTGGAAATTCACTTCATCCACTCTACACAGATGAGAGATGAACAAATGAGACTTATTCTGAGCGTGTCCTTTTATATATAAACACAAACTCTTGAGATGCAATCAGTATTTCAGCTGAGAGGTCAGGAGTCTAAACCCTCACATAGAGTGATCAGAGTCTGACCCTGAGCACAGTTACTGCACATCTATACAGAGTTAGGTGTCACTTGCAAAGTTAGGGGGAAAACTGGATGGAGCTGCAAGTGGCTGGTTCTGTGGTTTGCTTCCTGTTATACAGA
>NW_018142050.1:0-292 GCF_001952655.1 Monopterus albus
TTCTACCAGAAAGGTTAGTGAACTGCTCTGTTTGCTTTTATCAGGCATTTCTGGTCATTGTTCTTCGAAAGGTTTTTACTGTTTACAAAGTGTGTAGCAGAAAAGTGGATGCATTTGGTTTTTTATGTTTCATTTTGTACTCAAAGTCATATTATTGTGGCTTTGTCACACAGTTATGAGCAGGAACTGTCTTTAACCCTCCTTGCTGATGTGTTCGTGGAGGCGTCAGGCTCAAACAAATGTCCAGTGTTTTAAACTGTATTAGCTCCACAGTATATGTTGATTGACTGAC
>NW_018142051.1:0-292 GCF_001952655.1 Monopterus albus
TAGCAGGCCTGCTGTGGAGCCATGTATCACGTGCGGGACATTACTTTCTTGCTGGAATAGGAAGCTCTTGACCCAGACTGCTCCCAGTGTGATGAGGACTGTGGCTCCGATGATCTGCCACGGCTCCAGGTGGGCGCAGTGCGAGTTGACCCATCTCTGGCCCTCCTCCATGTACAGCAGGACCATGTCCTTGTATACTTCCAAGGCATGCTGAACACAGACACATACATGGATTACAATGTGCTAATGCTGCTTTGAGTTCATGGTCACAAAAGCATCTCAGGGAGCAGAA
>NW_018142052.1:0-292 GCF_001952655.1 Monopterus albus
CAGAAGAGGAATGAGTTCCCCCTCAAAGAGTGGCTAACAAACCCCAAACCCTTTAACACCTGTGCCATACCTGGATTCCAACAGAAGACACAGTCTGATACAGTAGAGAGTGTGTGTGTTGTTGCTGTAAATTTTGAGAAATGACAGAAATGTCAGTCGGTTACTAATATGTTACTGCATCCACTACACACCTTAATTTGAGAGGTAATAAAAGCTGCAAACATTGACCTGTTTGTCTTGTGTTATCACATTTTCTACTGATTATCTTTATGTGTGTAATAAAGTTTAACTC
>NW_018142053.1:0-292 GCF_001952655.1 Monopterus albus
GGCAGGAGGCAATTAGCTTAGCCTAGCATAAAGACCGGGAAACAGCTGGCTTGGCTATTGCTAAGCTTCAAAAATACTGTAAGTCTGCCCACCTGTCTAAAGGTCACTAATTAACATGTTGTATCATGTTTGCATACCATACACAAACAGAAACAATAAAATGACAATTTGTGGTTTAAGAGTTGTCATAGCAAGCTTTGCTCGCAAACAAGCCAGGAACAGTCCTTAGTAGGCTTTAAATGTGCTGGTAATAGAAACTCTGGACAGAGCTAGACAACATTTCCAGTGTTTA
>NW_018142054.1:0-292 GCF_001952655.1 Monopterus albus
AGCTGGTGAGTCCACACTCTAATCCGTGATTTTTGGTACTTTCCCCTAAAAACCTTGAAACACTTTTCAGGTTTTTATCACTTGTAGAACCTGCTGTGTTCCTATATCATTTCTAATATATTTATATACATGTAAGGAGTTTAGTGTTTTGTTGTATTCTGTTGTTTCATTCACTATAGATGCCACTTTAATTTTTATAACATGCTTGTAGAGGTTTATAGTGTGTCGGTGGTACCTTATAGTATAACAAATGACTTTCTTCTATTTCTTGTACCTCATTTATTATTATGGA
>NW_018142055.1:0-292 GCF_001952655.1 Monopterus albus
TTTAATAAAAACATTGTCCAATAATATAAGATCAACACATTTACAGTGATTAAAACACACAATAATTAATAAACAAAATGAAAAGTAATACAAAAATAAAATGTGGCACCTAGAGACTGCAGGTACAGTGAAAGACTACAAGGGGACATAAAAAGTGAAGTTTATGTAGGTACAGTATATACTATATTTATAGTTCATTTATGGAAACCTATTAGAGGACTATTCTAATTTCTGACCCATATCTTTTACAGAGTGTCGAGCCCAGGCAGACATTGCATTTCTACTGGATGGT
>NW_018142056.1:0-292 GCF_001952655.1 Monopterus albus
ACCTTTTCACTATATACCACAAAACAACTTGATGGTTAATAAACAGAGCTTTTCGGTCTATTTAGATCCAAGGAAAAGAAAATATTCCCAATTGGTAACTAAATATTGGTACCACCAACACAGCACTGACCTCTGTGTCTCCTTCAGTGTTCTTCTTAATCTTTTTCTTTGGTGTTTCAACATCATTACTGTTGCCATTCATGTCTGCGGCTTCATCTATTTGGCCATTCACTTGGTCCGCTGCCAGCTGGTCTTTTTTCTTTTTCTTCTTTGGTGCTGGAGGTTCACAGTC
>NW_018142057.1:0-292 GCF_001952655.1 Monopterus albus
TTTAGTTTTATCTGTTGAACTGCAGGGGGACCCCCAGTACCACTTATACCAAGCTTCTGTACTTTGAATGATACTAAAGGTTTTGATAGAGCAGCTCTCAGGAGCAGCTCACACACTGCTGTGACACTCCACCTGCAGCTCTTCATATCAAATGTATGAGACTGGTGGTTTCTAACAGAACATGGATATTATCAACAAACAACAGCTCCTCAGATTGTCGGTCTTTCTGCTGTGGGCTACAGGTAATTACAAGATACAAAGATCAACTGAACTGTAGTTAATCAATTTTTTG
>NW_018142058.1:0-292 GCF_001952655.1 Monopterus albus
TTCGGGGCTGATGGGGCCATCAAATAGACACTTCCAGATCTGCTCTGGAATCTGTAACGTGTTATGCTGCAGCATGGTTGCCCAAGCCTTGATCTGGGCTGCTGCATCTGTGACAGCAGAGGAGTCATCTCCACCACCATATCCTTCCCTATTTCTTCTGCTGCCTCCGTAGGGAGAGCACCAGGCTGGGCAGTAAATGAGGAGATGAACGCAAAGAGAAATGCCATGTTATTAACAGCCACTTCTATCTGGGTCACACACTGATAGATGCAGTTGGTGAGGTGGACGGTGG
>NW_018142059.1:0-292 GCF_001952655.1 Monopterus albus
TGAAAAAAAATCGACATTTTAAACAAACACTATTATTTGGGCACTTGGTGAAAACGGAAACAAGATGTAAATGAAAGAAAAACACATTTTCATTTTTTGAGCAATCTCGTCTCATTTAAATTACAATTACTAATTTGCTTTGCCAGTTTTGTTTTAAGGGAAATGAAGTTACTGGCAATATTACGTCTGAGTCTGAGGGAATAATGTGCTGTGTTGTTGGACCACACAGATGGTGTCGGCAAACGCCTACGAAATTTCCACTGTGTTTACCAGGTAGATACCTACTTGACGT
>NW_018142060.1:0-291 GCF_001952655.1 Monopterus albus
TTTTTAATCAGATCACTTTACAAGAGAAGCCTCCCAAATGTCCTTGTGTGATGAATCTCCGGGAAGTTGATGACGACATGCAGACTCTGTACATAAATGCTGCTGCAGACACCTTTGAGTTTAAGGCCTCTACTCTAAACCGTGCGACAGTGGAGGGAGTCCTTCGGTATCATCCCTTCCTCTATCACAAGGAGACTTACCCCGAAGACCCAGGTATTCAAATACTGAATATACTTTGTGACATATGAGAGATTTGGATGAAATTGTGGACTTTATTTTGGTCTGTTTTTT
>NW_018142061.1:0-291 GCF_001952655.1 Monopterus albus
AAAAAAAATCTATATAATTAGATTAAAAAGAGATGTCATTGAATGTTTGCTACAGTAGAATACTACACGTCTTTCAGCTGTTCTTCACATAAAAATGTAATAATGGGGAAAAGCAAAATGGCACAGGGAGACATGCTTCTAGAGATCAACAAGGTGGCCCCCATATTCAACATAAGCTGAATTTATATGCAATTCAGTACTTTTTTCTTTAAGAATGTAAATGCTTAATTGAATGAACCTTTCAGTGCATCTATACCTATATTTAAATGATGATTGTTATACAACACTAAT
>NW_018142062.1:0-291 GCF_001952655.1 Monopterus albus
CTAATAACATACAATTTCAAGGTTGTAGATAAGAACTTAAATTACACTTAACTTAAATAAGAACTAACATTTAATATCAGGCTTTTTGAGGGTCGTCACCATGTTGGGGCCCTATAGTTATGCTATTCTTTTCACTACTACTCCCTGATGGTCAGAAATGCTAATCATCCAAAAAGGTGAACAAGCTGCATAATATGCAGTTTCTGTGAGGGTTGCCAGATTGGGTGGTTTTCCACCTAACTGGGTAATGATATACTGACTGAGAGTAACAGCTGTTTTGATCATTTGGGC
>NW_018142063.1:0-291 GCF_001952655.1 Monopterus albus
ACATACCAGAGGTTCCTGGAAGGATCTCTTCATAAAGCTAATCTAGCCACATGTGCACATGTTTGACTGACAGCTGAGACACAAAACACTGTGGATAAGAAGTAGAAATTAGGTAAAAAGATGTCTCGTGGCTAAAAGTCTGAGGTTGTTGGGTCAGTATACCAATTGTGGCAGATAGGCATGGAGAGCAAAAACACTTCATTGCTCAAATTCATGCAAATTAGGTTTTACATTCTTTTACTTAAACACACTTTTACAGTGTCTTCCATTTCTGCCTGTGTCTGAATAGAT
>NW_018142064.1:0-291 GCF_001952655.1 Monopterus albus
TTTAAGGGGGTCTGAATTTATGGAATGTATTTAAGTATTCCCTTTTTAATTTCCAGGTGATGTTTGAATATTTTTCAGACAGACTGTAGCAATGAGATTTTAAAAGTATCAATCACTGTGGAGCATTCTGTGGTGACCTGCTGTATTTAACTATATTCTGGTGCAATAACTGCTCTAACACAATAGTGATAACAAATTAAACCATTAAATGTTAAGCTGTGACTGGAGAAGAGAAAATGTAAGTATAAAGTTAAGATTTCATGTCACAATATAGATTTTAGAACTTTACTT
>NW_018142065.1:0-291 GCF_001952655.1 Monopterus albus
ACAAAAACGTCTTCAAACACAGCTCTGCATTTATTTATAATGAGTTTAATCAACACAGTATTCACCTTTATATCTGCCTCACTGCACTCACCTCTGTTTTCTCTACCACCTGGATTTCACTATACAGGGGCAAATAATGCTATTTTGTTTTAGCAAATCTCTCTTGAATTAGTAAGAAAGGAGTCACTCAGTACAATACAGCAGGTAAACTGGAATTATTTGACATTGTGTACACCCTTAGATCAAATATTTGATGAATCTCAATTATAATACATCGGCTAAATCACAAAA
>NW_018142066.1:0-291 GCF_001952655.1 Monopterus albus
CGTTCACTTCCTGTACGTATGTATCGGTCAAACTTCAGGCATATTGCACCTTCTGAACACGGTGCAGTCCAAAATGCTTTACAGGTGAATGACAGTGTGACAGGAGCACAGTTCACCTGTAAACAGTAAAACTATATGAGTCAACAACAAGGAGTCGAAATAATGAAAATGTGCTAATAAAATTAATGGATTTTTAAAAATAAAAGCAGTAAGAGAGAAAACTAGAGATGATGTTCAGCTGCTCTCATTCAGACTGTTCCAGAGGCTTAGAAACTAAAATCTGTGCCCCCC
>NW_018142067.1:0-291 GCF_001952655.1 Monopterus albus
AGACACTCCTCTGATGAGCAGTGTGCACATCTGGCCAGAGAGAAGAGATGAGGAGTGAAAGAAGTCCTCCATGTCAAACTGGAACAACCATCACTGAGCAGAGAAGGTGGTCTACACCGCCTGTCATTTGCTTACAGGGCAATGCTGACATCCCTCCCACGGCAGTTTGACTCATGTGACCCTAAAAAAACTACACGATGACCAGGTGGAGCAGTGACCCACATGTGGCTTAACTGGCCATCAAGGTGTTGGCGACTCCACAGAGGTGAAACACCTGGGACTCCCCACCAC
>NW_018142068.1:0-291 GCF_001952655.1 Monopterus albus
CCCACATGCATGATAATCCAGGTTCACCTTGTTGTCTAACAGCTTTTTCTTTAGAGATAGTGCTATGGCAGTCAAGGCTGATACTAAGCCCTCACCCTCTTGGCCAATGAGATCACCGTTTTCAGCAAGTCCTCCAACCTAAATGACAGGATACATCATATGTCCCTATCTCAAATACCCTTCCAGTGGCATGTTTACCAGACCTTTGTCTTCATGATAACGGTCATACACTCCATACAACCGTTCCACTGGCATGTGTACCCAACCTTCGTCGCCATGGAAACAATCATA
>NW_018142069.1:0-291 GCF_001952655.1 Monopterus albus
TGTTACTAATACTTCTCATAGGAAGTTGGATTCCTTTTCAAGCAAAGGTCTTTTAATATCCTGAGATAATGGCCACTCTCAGCTTCCGCAAGCTTGGTTAGGATTAGACACAAAAACGTGGTTAAGGGCAGGGAAAGACTGTGAACATGGTTAAAAAACTGCTGACTGCTGGTAGATGGTGAGATGTGAACAGTTTCTAGCATTCAAGACATACTGACATGACAATACAGGTATATGTTGTATAACTGTTACGTCCGCGGATCATGTTTTTGTCTGAACTCATTACCAAGG
>NW_018142070.1:0-291 GCF_001952655.1 Monopterus albus
TCTGAGTCTTTGCTGGTTCTCCAACCTGTTTCCAAAGAAGAAGGAAATAAAGTTAGAGCTGTTTGTAAGGCCGAGCAGACACTGTATGGATTCATCCTGATTCAGTTCAGTCACCCCCAACTAATTATGGAATCAGGCTGATTCAGTTGTCATTTGATGGGCAGTGTTAGCAAGGTCCTGGTGCCCGATTAATCACCCAAACAAATAACGATTGGCCTCCCAACCGACTGGATGGACGAGAACAGCAGGAGATTACCACTGTTCTTCAGCTGTACAAGGTAAGTAAGTAAG
>NW_018142071.1:0-291 GCF_001952655.1 Monopterus albus
TATGGCAAATAAAAAACACCTCTGCCAGGGCAGGAATGTACCAGTTAATAAAATCAATTCATTACATTTGAATCAATGAAATTATTTAAAAATTAATACAGAAATATGAATCAGTCAGCTTTACCACAGATATTTGGAGGTGGAATATTATACAGTTTGTCATGTCCTCACCAGGTGTTCCCTGTTCCTGATCCAAACGTACTGTAAGCACCATCATTATGCTTGTAGTTCAGCTGTCTCTGGTAGCCTGTATAACAACAAAATATGATTGGTAGGGTGTATTCCTTGCAC
>NW_018142072.1:0-291 GCF_001952655.1 Monopterus albus
ATAAATTGGCCTTAGTCTTTTTGCACCAATGTTCACGTTTCCGTCTCTTTGACAGTTTAGCAGCTATTTTTTCCTCACTTTGTGACTTTTTGTATAGTGATTTTGTAGTTATTTAATAGTCTTTCCATTCATGGGTCTCCAAGATCCCTCTGACTCCTTGGGCCCATGGGCCTGCGCTCAGTAAGCCCGTATGAGTCCTACGCAGTGGGGGTAGCCACATTTGTAGATGCATCAGGGGGTACCTCCTCACTCCAACAGGTACCACGCAAAGACTCAGCTCAGAAAAAAAAA
>NW_018142073.1:0-291 GCF_001952655.1 Monopterus albus
TGTATGGCATTATTTTCGAAAGCTTCTTCACTTTGTATACAAAAGACTTTTTCATGGTGCTGTATTTTCATTAGAGTGGAAAAGCCTCTGAGTCATTTCTTATTTGAAAGAGAAAAAATACAACATACATAATATTTATCAATTCTACAAAAAAAAAAAGAAATCCACCAACATCACACCCATCATATCAGATGGACAGCACTGACTGAACCACCGTCTTTATAAGTCAAAGCACAATATTGGTCTTATATATTCTGTTTTGACTCATCTGCACTGAGCACATAGACATAA
>NW_018142074.1:0-291 GCF_001952655.1 Monopterus albus
TGATAGCAAAATCCCTAAACAAGTGGCTGCAAGTTTGCTTATTCTGGGTTACAGTTTGTTTGGAAGAGGAATGAAATCTAAAAAAAAACGGATGATCCACAAAGTATAAAATAACATTAATAAAATGATACCGACGCTGATTCGAGTTGATAAATATTTTATGCACTTTTCTAGAGCTCGTCATTTCAGATTTCTCCCTGGAATTTACTTAAAACTACAATGAACTCATGGTAAGAAAAATAACTACCAAATATTAGTTCAGTAAACTGAAAATATAACGAACAAAAACTT
>NW_018142075.1:0-291 GCF_001952655.1 Monopterus albus
TATAATTTGATAGTTGTAGTCTTGTAAGTACTCTGTGCGTTGCTCTGTCAGTGCACACCTAGTTTTTTCAACAGGAAGATGAACATCTACAAATGTTACACAATAACCTCAATCTAAATGATAATGAGCATGCACACATACACTATATCCATAAGTGAATCTTGTATTTTTGGTTTTTGTTAAGTTCACACAAAACCTGTCTGGTCCGCCACCTGGTTCTGTCACCGTCTTTGTGGGGCACGACTTCAGCTGTGGATTCTATGTTGCTTGTGTGAAAATGTTTCAGAGATG
>NW_018142076.1:0-291 GCF_001952655.1 Monopterus albus
TTTTTTAAGTGATGAAAGCATGTTTTATTATTTCAACCAGTCATCAGCGCTGTTGTTCTTTGGACAACAATCATTTCATCATCCAACAAGGCCCTTAACCCATCCACTGCTCCAGTGGTGCTGCAGCTGACACATCTGGTGTTATGTGTTTGTCTGTCCTTGTCTCGTTGTATATGCCAATCATTCTAAGCCTGTTTATGAGTATATTCTTACCTGTCAAAATAAATGGCTGAAGATGGACTTCAGCTATGCATGTCCTTGAAAACAGGGATTTCGGTCCTTGTTTTTGAA
>NW_018142077.1:0-291 GCF_001952655.1 Monopterus albus
GAAAGGCTATAGTCTCACGCATTAAGTCTACATGATGGAACTTTTTACACACTGATTTTCCTTTTTGAAAACCTGAACACTACTTAGACTTGTAGAAGTTATTGGTGTGCACTGTTTTAATAGAGTGCCATTTATAGTTCACCTTAAATCCAATCTCAAACTGTTAGTAATAATGTGCACAGTTTATTCTGTGACAGTCATGTTTTTTGTCATTGGTTCGTTTAAACCTTCTCTATAATTAGAGGTGACAGGTTTTCCTGAAGGTGTTGCCTGTGTTTTACCACACAAAAC
>NW_018142078.1:0-291 GCF_001952655.1 Monopterus albus
TGCTCAGGGTCAAGCTGCACTCAGTCTGTGCACACATGACTAAAGTATTTCTGTCACACCCGAATGCACAGGGATCCTGCTGCTGTATAACAAAATGTTGTGACTGCAACATACTGATGAAAACCAGATGCAAGGTCATGAAATTCTCCTCCTCCCTCCAAGGAATTAACCGATGACAGCGCTGCACTAATGTCCCTTTTCTGTGTGTGTTGACTCACCTCAAAGTCGATGTGTTTCCAGCGGTGAGCCATGGACGACACGGTGACCACTCGGCCCCCCCCCCCCCCCCCC
>NW_018142079.1:0-291 GCF_001952655.1 Monopterus albus
CACTGTCGGTTCTAGTCTCTCAGGGGTATTATGGAAAACAACTGGAACAAAGAGAATCACTGTTTATCTTTATATCTGTCACTGTAGGACAACCTCACAGCTGCATCAGAACACAGTCACATAGGATTTAGACATCGTTATGGTGTTGGATCGCTGCATGTGTTGGCTCACCGCTTGACCTTCTGACTCTAGCATTGTGTTGTGCTGCATGTTTATACAGCACTGCTACTAATATAGGAAATATTAGGTCATTCGTAAAGGTGTGCTTTAAAAAGTTTGGTACCTTTTTTT
>NW_018142080.1:0-291 GCF_001952655.1 Monopterus albus
AATGGGAAAGTGTGGCAACACTGAGAATAATCTGAAAGAGGCCTAAGGTAGTTAATAATTAAACACAACTGTCAACAACAGAGATTCTTAATCCTATTAAAAGACTATCAAACCAGAACAAGTCTTGTCAACACCAGGAAAGTTAAGATCACAGACCAAATAACACAGGGTTCATCTTCATGTCCAATGAGAATTATACTAACCCTGCTTATGTTGGCAGAATTCTGCAGGGAGAGGAGGATCTCAGGAGTGTCAGGCATAATGTGCACCTGGGTCTTTGCATTCTCCCAA
>NW_018142081.1:0-291 GCF_001952655.1 Monopterus albus
AGCGTTAAAAGCAGCCAAAGGACAAATTTAATTCAGCTGTGGCATCCTTCCTTCTGGATGCATTGGCATCTAAAACTAACATATTTGTTTTGGTACAATGAGTGACTTAGCATGGCTGCAATTTTACCTTTGTGTTGAATATGATTTTTATTTGAGAGAAATTCAAACTTTTTGTTATGTTAGTGTTTTGTTAGTCCCGTTTGGAAATGTCTCATCAACCTTGTCATATTGTGCCACTGCAATGCTGCCTTAGAGACGGAACTCGTTAGTCAGCTAACGGTAGCTTCAGAC
>NW_018142082.1:0-291 GCF_001952655.1 Monopterus albus
GTAAATGGTGACTGCATTCGTTCCCACAAACAAACGCATCCATATTGAAGATGCATTTCATAAAAAGAGTCTTAAAGGTGAGTCCAAATTCAAATTAAAAAAATTGTCCTGTCATACAAAAACAACTTTAAGGTCAGTATTTTACACACTACTATATCCTCATAAGTGGAAAATGAAGGACAATATTATCTGTGTTCTGTTCTATTAGCTGTAAGTAGCTGTGTTCAAGAATGAAGGGGAATATGGCCTTTATGTCACAGGACCATGAAAGATATTTCCCAGTTACTCTTA
>NW_018142083.1:0-291 GCF_001952655.1 Monopterus albus
CAACAAACTTGTGGTAGCTCCTTACCTGCTAAAACCTCCACTATGTTAATAATAATATACAGAATATTAATTAATTAATATTAAGGTTTTCTACTCTCAGTACATGTACAACTGTAACACATAACTGAGGTTATGGAAAAATTGTGGTTGTGATACAAAAAAGATGATGAAGATGAAGATTGGCATAGATTTTAATATATATTGTGACCAGCCAAACTGTTATATATGAATAAAATGCTTATGGATGCTGGGCGAACCTAGGGATGTGTTAGGATCGCTCTGGTAGGGAGG
>NW_018142084.1:0-291 GCF_001952655.1 Monopterus albus
TTTGACCTTTGACCTTGACCTTTGAAAGAGTATAAAAGAAGAAAATGGCTAGACTTCACAGTTAAATGCAGGCAAAACATTTTGCACCTTTTCATTGTTCCAAAACAACAACATTATCTTATCAGCTAAATTTGATTCACTCTGAATGGAGTGTATTGATTAACTCTTTTAAAGAATCGACTTGCTATTAATGCATAAAGCTTGGCCACGTATAGAAATAGTCAGCTTTCCCAGATTGATTTGTAGCGGAAAGCTTTCTTGCAGTCTCCCTCTGTATGAAGAGGGCATCCT
>NW_018142085.1:0-291 GCF_001952655.1 Monopterus albus
GTTAGATTATTCTATTTAGTTATGAGTCTCGGGGAGTATAGCCTACTACATACTGCCAACTCTGTCTTAGAGAGGCTGTATTCAGATGTGCTTGCTCTGTGACACGCACTATTTTGAGCTCATTGTTTGCTCTTATTCAACAGCTGTGGATGAACAGGAGGTTGTTACATCTATAGAATTTCAGATTATTCCTTCAGCTTCCGAAACAATGATATCAACTGTGATAATTTACATATTTCCTGACCTCCAGATGTTGTTTGTGGGCCAGAAAGGCGTCCACAAAGCCTCTGC
>NW_018142086.1:0-291 GCF_001952655.1 Monopterus albus
CTTTTTGCCATTTCAGAGTAAGGGGATTGAAACTTTTACACTCAGCTCTATGTGCAGGAGCAGTCCTGTTATACAGCAGAGAAGGTGTGTGGCGGAAGAGAAAAGGTGAAAAGTGTAGTGAGCCAGTGACTTACTTCTCAGTCCAGACTGGCAGCAAGTGCTTCTTGATAAGCTCTAGGATGGAGTCCAACCACATCCAGAAACTGAAGGGCTTTCCTGGAATATTCTCCTTTAATACCATACAACACATGGAAAAGGTACTATGAGTGCTAATCTGACATTTAAACATCA
>NW_018142087.1:0-291 GCF_001952655.1 Monopterus albus
AATCAACATTGCTAAATAAAATTATTATACGTGCCACTCATTCTTAGTAGAAGCTGAAGCAAAGAGCTTTGATTGAATACACCAAATTAACACTAACTAAAGCAGAACAAGTCCTAACAGTTCATTGCTTCAAAAATAAAAGCACATGAAGACCTATATACACCTGTTTAGACCTTACTTTAAAATGCATCTTGGACAATCCGATCACAAGTGGACAACCGTGACACATCACAGTTTACACCTGTCTCTAAGTGCCCAGCTGTCCACTTGTGTTCAGATTTCTCTACTGCT
>NW_018142088.1:0-291 GCF_001952655.1 Monopterus albus
GTCAAACAAAAATAGTGCCATCCCTGGTGGAGGACTGGACTGACTCAGCTGACTGCCAACCCCTATTTAGTGGTTTGAAATTCTGCAAAATAGTGCGTTACTCTAATGCCACATCTGTGGACAAGACCCCATATTACCCACTGACTGGAGAAACAAGGTAAGACAAAGCTACTATATTAGCATATCTGACTTGAAACCCACTGAATATTTTGATTTAAGGAGTATCTCTTTACAGCCTTGTATATTCATAAAGTTCACTAGTTTCTTCAGAGTGCAGCTTATTTGTTAATA
>NW_018142089.1:0-291 GCF_001952655.1 Monopterus albus
CTGACATTTTATTAAGTAATTTTACAAAAGAAACCATAACAAAGGGGATGTAAAGAAAAGTCTGTTACAACATTTAGACCATCATTCTGGAGTTTGGTTGGTGCTGAGTTAAAAAAAATCCTGTATTTCTAACCTCCAGAGTGAAAGCACAATGTACTGTGGCCCACTTGTTCAGGTGATCCACTCTGTAAGTGACCACCAGGTGGCACGTTTGACTTTGACATCACAGGGATTCAATTGACCACATAGATAGATACTTTACAGGGGAAATTCAGGTATCCAGTAGCAACA
>NW_018142090.1:0-291 GCF_001952655.1 Monopterus albus
TAAAACTCAAACTGGTCCTCACAATGTACAGTACAGATCATACACACAGACAATGCTTGTATCCCTAATATTCATGGTACGCACATGGCTCCTCAAACACACACTGGTCAGTTGTCAGTTCTACCAAGTATTGTTCCAAAAAAGACCTCAGAAAATTTACAACATACTGTTTTAAATAGAAAACTGTCAACTCTCCAGTGATGTCAAGCACAATAAAATTTCCAAGTAAAACACAACTTCAGAACACTTTCAAATAGCCTTTCTCTTTTTGTGGTATGTGTCAGCCACCAC
>NW_018142091.1:0-291 GCF_001952655.1 Monopterus albus
CTCTCTCTCTCTCTTACAGCTGCATAAAGAAGAAAGCTTAGGTCAAACTTTTTTGGCTACTCTGTTCACTTTAATTGATTCAGTGTTTGCTGTGGACACCGAGAACACTGTGCTGAGCTAAAAATCAGTGATCAATAAATAAAAATGAGTTTCCCTTTTCCAACATGCCATAATAGTTAGTAAAAGTCCATAAAAAGTGTAGTAATAACAAAAGCTGTCCCACATTATTTAGTGTGTACAAATTACTTGCAGTTTTACACAGTTGGTGTTGCACTGAAGTGCATACAGTTG
>NW_018142092.1:0-291 GCF_001952655.1 Monopterus albus
GCTATTATGTAACACTGAGGCCAACAGTCCAAGGGTTGGCATTAATCAGGAATGTTGATCATGCTTTAGTGGTTTTTCCAATAAGCCTGGGTGGAGATGAAAGAAAATCCCCACACAGCAAATCACACAGACACACCCTTCTCCACATGACATGTTTGAAGAGCAACCTTTGCTTACTTTTGTCTGAGGCCTGTTGAAATTATCAGTACAATCCCATGTGTTAACAAGCTTATACATCATTTAAAGTTTCTATGTCAAAAACTGAGCCAGAGTGAAAAGAAACTCCTCCCA
>NW_018142093.1:0-291 GCF_001952655.1 Monopterus albus
CACACATGAACAAAGAAAACAAAAGAAGGCCCTGACATGGTGAAGGCCGGGGCTGAAGCCTTCACAAGAATAAATGATAGTACAACTTGTGTTTTCATTTGATATTTGTGCTAACGTTGTAGTGCCAATGCTATATGAAAAAAGGTACAGTGTTACTACAATGGAAATAAAATTAGCATAATACTGGACTAACCAGCATAAATGATGGTTAGGGTTATGTCAATCTGCCACAGTAAATATTTTGTGTTAGCGTCTTGATGACCTTCTGCCCTGTTCTAATCATATAAAATC
>NW_018142094.1:0-291 GCF_001952655.1 Monopterus albus
CTTGAGTCAGTGTGTTTTGTTTTTTTAATCTGACAGTGATGATGTCTTTGATTTCACCCAATTTTAGGCCGTGGCTTACATCCACAGCCGCCACCCATCCTCTGTGCTGGTTGCAGTGAGTGAGGGTTCAGGCTCAGGGGTCCTTCTTTCCTACTTGGGGGAGTGTGGATCAGGTACATACCTGACTGCAGCTGCAGCCATCTCACCTGTGCTTCTGGGCCAGCTGTGGTTTGAAACTGCCATGCCTCCAGTTTATCGCTGGGGGGCGCTATTTCACAGAAAACTGCAGCT
>NW_018142095.1:0-291 GCF_001952655.1 Monopterus albus
TGGACCATGGTTAGATTGATTTCAGTCAAAATTTCTCATCATACCAAAAACTGACTCTGAGAATGAAAAGCCAAGCTCAACATCACCCAAAACTTATTGATTCAAAAGGGACATAACACAGTTTTTAACACAGTGAATGTGTATCTAGCTCTTAGGAGACTGATACTGAGTGAAGTGCACAGACACATCTAGAAATGAACTGAAGTTAATGAAAATAAAACCAAGGGATGACTGCAGAAGCTTTACTGTAGCAAGCAACAACTGATCTGGTCCTGATCAACAACATGACCG
>NW_018142096.1:0-291 GCF_001952655.1 Monopterus albus
TTTTCTACAAAAATGTGCTATGAAAGAGCAAAGATGAGTGGGAAAAGTCTCATCGGTAAGCAGCTGACATTTCTGTGGGCATGTAAGCACTGACAACAGTAAAGATGTCAGCGGTGTATAAAACAGTCAAATCTGAAAGTAGTTGTGGTGGAACTAGTAACAGTCAAGTGATGTCAGTGTTTTATTGGTACCTGATTCACACAACAACATTAGCCAACATGGTTTTTATAGAAGTAAAAAGACGACTGTGTGACGGACACGTTCCTTCTGCTGCCGGTGGCTATGGACGCT
>NW_018142097.1:0-291 GCF_001952655.1 Monopterus albus
AAGGCCTGTTTTGTGTTTGTGTAAATTTATTGTTTCTTATTTGTGTTAACATTATATTACATCATTTCAAACTTACCTGTGTGTTGCACTTCACTGGTGTTTATTGGACTCCTAAGCAGACTTACATCTTATGATTTACAGTTAGCATCTATGGTCCTGTACACATTATTCAAACAAAGGCTTGCTATTCATACAATATATGCTACTGGACAAATATCATGAGATGATACATGTGTGGAAATATACAGTCATTGATTAGTGATGGACTTTGATTTACATATTAGAAACATT
>NW_018142098.1:0-291 GCF_001952655.1 Monopterus albus
GCTCCACTTGACAGTGGTGTTACTTCAGTTTAACTCAGTTAAACTGAAGTAAACTTAGGGGAAACACTGAACTCTGATGTACTTTACTTGAGTATTACTGCCGTATAAATCTCCTCCAATACATTTAGGAGGAAACACTGAAAACTGACCTCATATATGTTACCTCTAGCTTTTAATTAACAAAAGACTTCTTCACTTTCCATGCCTGACAGTCATTGCCTTCAGGCTGACTGTGTTTTGACTTTTGTCCATCTAGTGTGATCGAGGAAGATGTTTTTTTTTTTTTTTTTT